>NW_027186925.1:0-244 GCF_028583685.1 Petaurus breviceps papuanus | reverse complement strand
TGGAGCAAAAGTCAAAATCAATACCAAATTAGGAAGAGGAGGAAGACAGAGCTAATAGAGTGGAATATCAGGAAGAAGCACATGCAGCTCCATTCCCACCCCACCCTCTCCTCCCTCGCCCAATAGACTTAGAAAATGCATCACATGAAATTCTTAGAGGGAAATCCAAGGGAAAGAAGAACCATTTTTCCAGTCAGGTCAGTTGGCATAAGGAGAGAAATAGAGGGAAAGAGAGAAGGAGGAA
>NW_027186924.1:37920-59626 GCF_028583685.1 Petaurus breviceps papuanus | reverse complement strand
TAAAAATAGATAGATAGATAGATAGATAGATAGATAGATAGATAGATAGATAGATAGATCAATATTTCAATAGATAGATATTGCCTTGATTAATATTACAATCAACATTAAGTTCTATGTTTCCTATGTCTATACTTTAAAGGGAAAGTCCCAATCTGTCTATCATACTTCCTGGTCAGAAGTCCAAGAGAGGAGATCAGAGAATCTTAGCATTATAGATTTAGAATTGGAAGGGAATTGAGGTCAACTAATCTAGCTTCTTTTTTCCACAAATGAAGCCACAGAGGCCAAGAGAGGTTATGTAATTTATGCCAAATCACACAGGCATTAATAATAGAGTTAGGATTCATAATCAGGTATTCTGTTGCTAATCCAGTACTCTTTAAAGTGTCTAAATGATCTTTACAAATAATGTCATGTTAGAAAAAAATATGTTTATTTTAATCCAGCTTGAAATATGCACCCCAGTGAATATTGAAAAGATTGGTTTCTAATCACTTGTATCTTATTACTAACATATTACATTGTTTGCATTTTCATAATAATTCAGAAAAGAAAGATGGATAAAAGGAAATTAATTAGTTATAAAATTAGTAAGAAGATAACACATGAGTATATCTCCATATACAAATAACCTGAAGGTGATATATAATGCAACTTGTCCCTCAAAACACTGGTTAAAACTCAACTTTTTATTATTATTTTCATTTGCAGCTAGGTGTTGTTATGCTTTGACAGCTGTACAGAAGACAGTGGGAAAGTAATTGGTTTCTCAAGGTTGCCAACTCTTGTTTCCAGTGAATAGTTACCCACATTATAAAAACAGTTGCCATAATTACTTTACCTGTGGGTATTCTTATCTAAAAGGTAAAGAAGGATTGTAGTTTTATATTAAGCACCGAAGGAAATGTTGCCAAACCAAAGGTGCCCAAACTGGGGAAAATAGTATATTTTTCTGAATCAGTGGAGCTCAAAATATTTAGTTACCAGTTTCCTACTAAAAGTTTGTAGAACTTTAAATAATTTAAAGAATGAAGGACTAACAAAAAATCAACTCAGTGAAAATAACCTTTTGGAGGTTTGGGGTTTTTTTGGAGGGCAATTAGGGTTAAGTGACTTGCCCAAGGTCACACTGCTAGTTTTTGTGTTAAGTGTCAGAGGTCAGATTTGAACTCAGGTCCCCCTGAATCCAGGGATGGTGTGTGCCATGTACCCACCACTAGGGATTTTTAAAAATGAAAATCATATCTAGACTTGTCTCTAAATATCAATTTCTTTTTTTATTTCTAGACCATTCTCATTTCTCTTCTTGACTTCTGGTATCTGTGCATACACTGAGACCTAATTTATTTCTTGGTTTCTGAAACCCAGTTTTTCCTTGGCTTACACCTTTAGGACCTGTTCCTATTGCTGACTCATAACTTTCCTTCCCCCTTTCCCATTTCACAACTTTACCCTACCTTTCCTATATCTGGCTGCCTATTTTGTTTTAAGATTTACCACCATTTACTTTCTTTGAATCACACACACACACACACACACACACACACATGCACACGCTTATCCATATAAATTCTGAATCATAAATGAATGGATCAGTAAAGCATTTGAACTGGGTGATCTTTTAAACATTTTTTTGCCACATATATTAAGAGCAATGTGGAAAAAAAAAAAACAAAACCTATGTGCAATTTGGGCCTTAGGACTTCTTCAAGTATAGAAGAAAATTTGATGAGGCTAAAACATCACATTAAGAGTTTTAAAACATTTTTTGCTGCAAAGAAAATTTGAAAACTATTCGCAAGTTAGTGAAGTGAACTTAAATGTCAAAATACTGAAAGTTAAAACAAATCAGCAAAGCAAGTTTTGTCAAATTAAGATATCAGAAAAGTTAAATTTTAAATTTATATTTTCAGGGGCGGCCAGGTAGCACAGCGAGTAAGAGCACCGGCTCCAGTGTTGAGAAGACCTGGAGATCGAATCCTGGGCTCAGACACTTAGCACCCACCCAGAAACATCTGGCCGTGTAACCTTGAGCAAGTTACTTAACCCCAATTGCTTAGGGGCAGCCAGGTGGCTCAGCGAGTAAGAGCACCAGCTCCAGTGTTGGGACGACCTGGAGATCAAATCCCGGGCTCGAACACTCAGCACCACACCCAGAAAATAACTGGCCGTGTAACCTTGAGCAAATTACTTAACCCCTATTGCTTAAAAAAAAAAAAAAAATTATATTTTCAATTTGTAGGTTTTTTTTATATTTAAGCTCTTTTTGCTCTTAGGCGAGCTACATCTGTCATTTTATAAATGCTGCAATTACTATACCAACTTTGTAAATTGCATATATAGTTGAGCTTAATATGAATTTAATTTCCAGTAAAATTTTATTTGCTTTGCTTCATATATCCAGTGCTTTGACTGCGTTAAAGTAGAAAATTTATAAAAGAGGGACACTTGTCAATAATGCTGGTCAACTTGGATTTTATATTATATTATATATATATACATATATATATATTTCCATATATTATATATATATATATATAATTTCACTATGAGACCTAAGATATCCAATTTTCTTTTTATTAAATATATTATAAATTTGCTAAATTTCCTTTTCACTATCATTTCCTATGATTACTAGTGATCAGAAAATTTCCCACCACTTTTTATTTATTTATTTTTTACTCAAGTCAGTGGCTTGATCATCCTGCTATCCTAGATGATCATTTAATTTGGCTTCTCAAAACATTCATGCTTATTTTCCTGATGTTAGTGCATATGCTTGTGTATGTGCATACTCATGCATGTGTAAGTCCTAACAATTCAAAATATTTCACTAACTACATGGCTTCTTTTCATATGTCCCATAATGAATATTTATCATAGAGCAAATCCCCCACAACAGTAATTTCTTAAATATCTATTGTATGTAATATATTATGCAAGGCACTGAAGAACATATCAAGATACATATGATAGTCTCTCTCTTCCCAGAGATTCTTCAGTCTAGTAGGGGAAATAAAATAGATATAAGTATAATTATGAAATGGATATGAGTTTTATAAAAGTACTATGGGAATAGAACATTTACTTTACCATACTGGTATCCTATCATTAAAATTTGAAAGTAAATCAAACCTAGGACACCTAATCATAATGTTTGTTAATCAGTTTAGTGCGTAACTTGATTGACCATTTATTTCTCACTTTTCAAAGTATATGTAGATCAAACTTTCCATTTGACTAGTGCAACATATATGTTCTGAACTCACTCTCCTATAAGCAGCTATTGCATTTGCCTCTTAAGGTGGCACATGATGTATTTGTAAGATTCACTCTTGTCTACTGCTGTAATATCAAAGTCCAAATGGAATCCTGTAACTCACAACCTAGTTCAATTTTGCTACTTAACATCAATTACCTTTACAAAGAGACATTTACTTCTAAGCATTTCCACCCAGATATTTCCTATATCATCTCAGTCTCTAGGGAAATAAGTTGAGAACTTAGTTCATATTTTATGTAATGGTTGTCCTACCATGTCATGTCTTGCATTTGACCTGACTGCAGCTTAAGTCTCTAACTCAATCTTTACCTGTCTGGTTCTAGAACATCATTCTTCATTCTATGGGTCATTGACGCTAAGCTATCTGCAACAGAAGCCCTGATACTCAGGTTCTAGAATAGTGAGACTGCAGTTACCATAAAGAAATTTTGAAACCATTACCTTTATCTAGAAAAGAAAAGAGTGAGCAAAAAGACCAAAGACCTAGGCCAATTTCTACTGCCCTCAGAAAGGATAAGACTTCTTCCCTTACATTATGGTATCTTAGGAGATGCTGTGGGGAATGGAGTCACTCCATTAGGAACAGATTAGTCAAAAATTTTGAGGCAAGAGTGATGGTGGAAGCCCACCAAGGGATTTTCAATGCCTCCATAGTCAATCAATGAACTTTCCATTCAACATGTAGTTAGAAGACCAAAAATACAGAATATCTGCTAATGTACCAGTTTCCCCAAAGTACTTCCTTTCCCAAAAGTAAGCTTTCCAGGGTCCTCCACAGTGAGATATTTTTACATTAATTTATATCTAAATATTTTAAGCAACTGTCTTTTTGCCTAAGTGTGTGTGTGTGTGTGTGTGTGTGTGTGTGTGTGTGTGTGTGTTTTGAGGCAATCAGGGTTAAGTGACTTGCCCAGGATCACACAGCTGGTAAGTGTCTGAGGACAGATTTTAACTCGGGTCTTCCTGACTCCAGGGCAAGTGTTTTATCTACTGCACCACCTATATGCCTGGTTTTAGTGTTTTAATGGAAATATATATTGTATATTTTTAAAACTTTTTCTATATCAATGTAATCATTTTTGTTTTGTTTTGTTTTAAACATCTTCAGTTAAAATTTCTCGATATTGAACTTGTCCTGTGTGCTTGATATAAATACATGCTGGTCATAGTGTATTCTAAGATTGTAGCATTCCTTCAAATATTTTGTTAAGATATTTATATCAATATTCATTAAGATATTGGTCTTCTTTTCCCTCCTCTATTTTGTTTCTCCATGGTTAACATATTTATGTCATATTTATATAATAGAAGGAATTTGGTAGGATGCCATTTTCTATATTTAAAGAATTTATATTGTATTGATATTATTACTTCTTCAAATGTTTGATAAGATTCAGTTGTAAATACAGTGCCCCTGAGAATTTACCTCACCCCCTAGGGTGAAGTTCATTTATGGATTTTTCAATATCTTCCTCCCTACCACCAGAAGAGATTGAATATGTTCGCTATTTCCTATTTTTGTGGGGGAAGCAATTCATAATTTTGGTAAATATTTACCCATTTGATTTAAATGTTAGGTTTTTTTGGGATATATGACTGGGCAAAACAGTTTCCATTATTTACTTTTTTTTCTTATTCATAAGTGTGAATAAACCTTTCACATTTTTGACACTGATAATTTGATTTTCTCCTTTTTTTAGTTAAGTAGACTAATAACATGTGTTTTTAAAGTTCCTAGCTTAGTTTTTAATGTTATAATTTTGCTTTTAGTTTTGATATTATCTCCTTTAATTTTCAGGGTTTGTGTTTTGTTAATAATTGGAAGATTTTATTTCATTGGCTTAATAGGTTTGTGGATTTTTTTTTTTGGTCATTGGTTGTTCTTTTTAGTTGTATGGCCAATTATTTGATCTGTTCTTTATTTAATGATGAAGTTGATTGGAATTATTAATATTCTCCTATATTATGCTTTGCCTAAGGCCCCAAATTTTAGTATGTTGTCTCGTCCTCATTACTGTTTTGTTGACTTTTTAAAAAGATTTATTTACTTTTATTTTACAACATTCAGTTCTACAAATTTTCTCCTGCTTCCTCTCGCTCCTTCCCCCACCCATGGTGGTATGCAATTTGCTATAGTTTCAACATATACCTTTACATTAAACATTAGTCACGTTGTAAAGAATTGTAATAAATGCAATGAACAAGAAAGAAGAAACAACACAAAGCAAAATGAAAAAGAGAGAGAGCAAGTACTTTGCTTCAATTTCCATTCAGACTCTAATTCTTTCTCTTGATGTGGATATCCTTTTCCATCATGAGTCTTTTAGAGTTGTCTTATAACCTTGTATTGCTGAGAAGAGCCCAATCTATCATATTTGTCATCACAGATACAACGTGTTTACAATTGTTTTTATTTGGGGGGGTGGGAAATTGGGGTTAAGTGACTTGCCCAAGGTCACACAACAAGTGAATGTTAAGTTTCTGAGGCTGCATTTGAACTCAGGTCCTCCTTACTTCAGGGCTGGTGCTCTATCCACTGCAACACTAAGCCAACCCAATGTGTCTATAACTGTGTACAACATTCTCCTGGTTCTGGTCCAAACACTCAGCATCGTTTTATATAAGTCTCTCCAGGTTATTATGAAGTCCATCTGCTCCTCATTTCTTTTTTTTTTGTCTCCAAATGTTTTATGAACTTCTGATTTACAAAATTCATTTCTGCCAGATTTTGAGTTACAAATTTTCTCCCCATTTTTCCCCTACCCACTGCCTCAAAATAGCGGTCCCACAGGATAACCCTCCTCTAAGCTTCTCTCTCCCATATTTTCTCCCATACCCCTTTCAAATTTTCCATGGGATTTCTATGCCCCAGTGCCTGCTATGTATCTTATTTCCCAATTACATGTAAAATAGTATTAATAATTTATATATATAATATAGTAATATGTATACATACATATAATTTCTATTCCATTCAACTACTGAAAAAATTTTCTGAAGTTACAATTATTGTTTTTCCATGTAGGAATGTTAATAGTTCAACTTTGATCAGTTCCCTATGATTTCTTATTCCTGTTTATGTTCCCATGCTTCTCTTGCTTCTTGTATCCGAATGTCACATTTTCTATTCAACTCTGATTTTTTCAACAAGAATGATTAAAAGTCTTCTATTCCATTGAATGACCATATTTTCCCCTGAAACTTGATACTCAGTTTTGCTGGGTAGGTGACTCTTGCTTTTAATCCCAGCTCCTCTGACCTCCAGAATATCATATTCCAAGCCCTTTGATCCCTCAGTGTAGAAGCTGCCAGATCCTGGGTTATCCTGATTGTGTTTCCACAATATTCAATTTTTTTTCTTTCTGGCTGCTTGTAATATTCTCTCGTTAATCTGGGATTTCCGGAACCTGGCTATAATATTTCTAGGTTTTCTTTTTGGGATCTTTTTCAGGAGGTGATCAGTGGATTCTTTCAACCTCTATTTTGCCCTCTGGTTCTAAAACATCAAGGAAGTTTTCTTTGAGAACTTCCTGGAGGATGATTTCTAGATTCTTACTTTGATCATGGCTTTCAGCTAGTCAAATAATTTTTAAATTCTCTCTCCTGGATCTATTTTCCAGGTCAGTGGTTTTTCCCATGAGATTTCACATTACCTTCTATTCTTTCATTTTTTGGATATGTGTAACAGCACCTTGATTTCTCATAGAGTCATTAGCATCCATTTGGTCCAATATAATTCTGAAGCAATGATTCTCCTCAGTGAGCTTTTGAGATTCTTTTTCTGTCTGGCAAATTGGGCTTTTTAAGGCATTCTTCTCCTTATTGCCTTTTGCAGCCTCTTTTGCCATGTGATTTAGTCTATTTTTAAGGTGGTATTTTTCTCAGTCAGGCTGTTGCCTCTCACTTCGTAATTTTCTTGCATTGTTCTCATTTATCTTCCCAATTTTTCCTCCACTTCTCTTATCTGCTTCTTAAGGAACTCTATGGCCTGTGACCAGCTCCTATTTCCCTTTGAAGCTTTTGCTGCAGAAGTTTTGACTTCACTGTCTTCCTCCTATTCCATGCTTTACTCCTTTTTGTCCCCAAAATAGGAGTTTAATGTTCTAATATTCTGTTTGCTTTGTTTCTTTGCCTGGTCATGTCACCCCTCAGTCACTTGACCCCTGGGCTTTTTGTCACACTAGGACTCTGCCACCAGACAGGGAAACTTTTTTCCCTAATGCTGGGGTTTTCTCAGCTGCCAGATGTACTAGATGGGTGCCCTCTCTGAGGCCTCCACATGTTCTGGCAAGCAGGACACACACCCAAGAACCTCCACCTTAGACTGCAATCCAGATTGAAGCAGGTTAAAGCAAGAGAGATTACCCCTCAGTCTGCTGCTTGGTCCCCCTACACTCTGAAGACCAGGATCTGCAGCTGCCACATGACGCTGGCTGCCTATGCCCATGGCTCAGTTGCTTCTTCCCCCAGAGCAAAAGCCACGCACTCCCACTTACTGGATTCCATAGTCCAGCCTGCACTGACCTCTCACTTTGTCCATTGTGTATGTTTGTTGATAATTCTGGAAATGGCTAGAGCTGCTGCTGATCTGGAGTTCCTCCAGCCTGCAGCTGGTTAGGCCCGCCTTGGGGGTAAAGCATTGGCTTGGAGCTGGGCTTGGTTCCCAGAGTGCTGAGTTGGCCGATTCTTCTGGCCTGCCAGGCTCTCCTCAGTGTTAGGTTGGCTTCTCTGTGTCATTTTGTGGGTTCTGCAACTCCAAAGTTTGTTTAGAGTCCCCTTTTTACATGGATTGGGGAAGGTGGAAGCCGGAGCTGCCAGGAAGTCCTGCTTCTATTCTGCCATCTTGAGCTCGCCCTCATTACTTTCAAAGAAATTATTATTTTTTCCCTTTTTTTTAAGTTCAAGATATTTAGTTTTCAATTAACTTTTAACTTTTGTTTGAAACCATTTATATAACATTTTATTAAAATATGGTTTCTGGTTTTTTAATTTGTTTTTGAGTTTTTTATGCCCTAATATATGATCTAATTTTTGAAGGTGCAATTTATAGCTGAAAATAGGTATGTACCTGTAAAGCCATGAATGAGCAGTTTTTCAGAGGACTGCTGCTGTGAACAGCTGTCAAGGTTCTGATTATGTAGTATAGTGAACACTCTATTCATTAACATATCAGAGCAAAAAATCAAAGTACAGCATTCACAATGTTCCAACTTATCACAGAAATTCAAAATACAGCATTCACAATAACACAATAACTCAACAATTTATTACTAAAATAGCCACATAGTTTTCTCCAAAGTGGTCACATAATTTTGAACACAGTACAATCATTTAGTCAGTCAATGACTTAATAACTCAATCATTCAATCATAAAATACAAAAGGTCTAAGTCCTTCACCTATGGGGCACACTAAGTTACAAATCAGTCACTATTCAGTCATCAATCACTATTCAATCATCAGTCAATACTCAGTCATCAGTCACTACTCAGTACCTTCTTTAGGGGTAGTGGGGAATACACAGGTCATCCATCCCTAGGTCACAAGTAAATCATAATCTTTTCAGTAAGTATACACTATCCAAGTAAAGTCTTCTTTCAACTTGATTTGAGGCTGTCTCTAAGCTTCTATGGGTCCTTTTCCATGGTCCCAGCTCCAACTGTCACCTAGGTTCCAAGGCAGGTAACTCCCGGTTCCTTGTGCAACTACTTGTCCAGTTCTTCATCCTGTTCCCATTCCATATTGAAGCTCACAGTGTCCAGTCCACCTCAAGTCCTTCACAGTTCCTGTTTCTGGGAAGACAAAGCTTGACAGACCTACAATAATGTTCACACACCTGGCAGGCACCATCATCAATTCACTATCTGCCTGTGAAATCAACTCAGAATGAAAGCAAGATCTGAGAACTCAACATAGATCATCTACATAGAATAACACAGACCCACAAACAAGGTCCAAGAGGTCAGCACAAATCACCAGTAAAGTCCCCGGACCTCCAAAACCCTCTTCCAGGACTTCAGTAAACATACAACCAGAAAATCTTTTCTCAAGTCTTCAAGAAAGATCCAAGAGTTTCTGTACAAAGTACAACAAACAAACATCAACACAGACAGAACAGACAAACAGAGTGGCCGGATAATACAAGTTTTCCCCTTCATGACTCAGCCACCAAAATAGCCCTCTTTTCAGTTCTTCTGTCTCTAACCCTGAGCCTCTCCTTATATATGGTCATTAGCTCCTCCCCTTCCTGGTGCAAGAGTTCATGAGTTCTAGGATTCACAAATTGTGGGGTTCAAATGTTATATTTCTTAACAGACTTGATACAAGGCTCAAAAGAAACTTGAACTAAAACAAGGTGTTAATTCAATAGGTGAAACAAGGTGTGAACTACTTCTGTGCTTGTTAATATAACACATTTTTATTCCAATTCTATATTATCCAGGGGTATGTCATAGCTAACTTTTAAAAAACTCTGTTCAGTTCTTTATCTTTGTTCTTATTTTGGTTAGAGTTATCTAGCACTGAGAGGGTCAATTAGTGTTCTTCCACCATTATAGTTTTATTCTCTGTATTTCTGTAACTCATTCACCTAGTCATCTAATACTTTTAAAGCTGTCATTTTGTGTATGTGTTTAGTATTGATATTAATTCATTGCACCTCTTTCTACCACTACCCACTTCCTCTTTCTTTTTTCAGATTTTTTGTATCTTACATCTGTATGTAATTAGACTTTAAGCTCCTTGAGGGTAGGGACTGTCTTTATTTTTTTCCTTATTTGTATCCCCACTGCTCAGCACTGTGCATATCACAGTCATTTAATATGTGGTTATTGTATTGCACTGTATTGGTTAACAATTATCTATTTTCTTCATTGAGATCTCTAAATCCTAATCTATTTTCATATCTAGTTTCTTCATTTAGAGGTATTTTCCATTTGTTCAATTTTGTTTTGTTGTTATGTTGTTATCATCATCATAATTCTTTATTTTCTTAAGATTTAGTAGGATTTTGGATTTCATTAGGCATTGGTCCATTTTGTCATGTATTGTTACACCAACTTCATATTTTCTTAAAGATATATGTACTGTTTCTTATTGTTATACTTTCTATTTAATTGTCTTTTCTCTTGATTTTTTGTGTATTTTTAAGTTATAGAATGACACAAGTATTTACGATTTTCCTTGAAACTTTTGTGTTTCACCATTTATGGAAGTTTTCTAAGCACTTTCTTTCTGACTATTTCTCTGACAATGATAGGTACACCAAAGCTGGCCTGTCAGCAAGTTCTAACCTCCTCTCTAGAGAGTATATGGCTCAGTGGTGTGATTGTTCACTGGTCTTATTGGGTTTCAGTCTACTTTTCTTTTTTTTGTTTTTCTTTTTTTTAAATGCTTTATTAACTTCTGATTTACATCATTCATTTCGGCCAGATTATGAGTTACAAATTTTCTCCCTGTTGTTTCCCCTACACACCGCCCCAAAATGGCAGTCTCACGGGATATCCCCTCCTCCAATCTGTTCCTTCCCATATTTTCTCCCATACCCGTTTTGACTTTTCCAGTGGATCTCTATGCCACAGAGCCTGTATATCTTATTTCCCCAATTACATGTAAGATATTATTAATAAGAGTATACATATATATATATATATATATACATACACACACACACATATATATTTGAATATTTGATGTTAAAACTCTCAATTCCATATTCATTCCCTTCCTTCCCCATCACCCGCCCCCACTGGGAAGACAAGCAGTTCAGTAGAGGTTTACATGTGTGGCTAATGCAACATAGTAGATATATTGTAAAAGACTGACTACACTTCCCTCCCTCCCAGCCCATCTCCCACCCATTTCTCTCTCCATCCTGATTCCTTATCTTTTCAAAAATGGGTGCTTCCAACTTCCCTCCCCTGCAGCCTGCCCTATCTTCCATCACCCCTCTCATCCCCTTCCCCCCCTATTCTCCTGGAGGGTAACATACCCGATTTAGTGTGTATTTCCCTCCCCTCTCAAGCCAGATTCAATGGGAATAAGTTTGACCCATTCCCTTTTGCCTTCCTATTCTTCCCCTCCTTTGTAACCATTTTCCCTTTTGTGAGATAGTTTACCTCAATCTGTTTCTCCCCATCTCCTCTCATTATATTCTTCTCACCCCTTAATTTAACCTTTTAAGTATCATGCCTTCCTTTTAAATTGGTCCTGTGCCCTCTATCTATGTATACCTGTAAACATATATATACACATTCACATATGTATTCATATGCCCATATACCCTCATATATAGACATATATATGTATATATATATATATATATATGTCTTCCACTACTGAGAAAAGTTTCATAAGTTACAATTATTGTTTTTACATGTAAGAATGTTGATAGTTCAACTGTGATAATTTCCTTATGAATTTTTTTCCCTGTTTACCTTCTCATGCTTCTCCTGCTTTTTGTATCTGAATGTCAAATTTTCTATTCAACTCTGGTTTTTTTCAGCAAAAAGGCTTGAAAATCCTCTATTCCACTGAATGACCATACTTTCCCCTGAAACGATACTCAGTTTTGCTGGGTAGGTGACTCATGGTTTTAATCTCAGCTCCTTTGCCCTCTGGAATATCACTTTCCAAGCCCTTCAATCCCTCAGTGTAGAAGCTGCCAGATCCTGGGTTATCCTGATTGTGATTCCACAATATTCAAATTGTTTCTTCCTGGCTGCTTGTAATATTCTCTCCTTGATCTGGGAATTTCGGAACCTGGCTATAATATTCCTAGGAGTTTTCTTTTTGGGATCTTTTTTTAGGTGGTGATCGGTGGATTCTTTCAACCTCTATTTTGCCCTCTGGTACTAAAACATCAGGGCAATTTTCTTTGAGAACTACCTGAAGGATGCTTTCTAGGCTCTTACTTTAGTCATGGCTTTCAGGTAGACCAATAATTTTTTAAATTATCTCTCCTGGATCTATTTTCCAGGTTAGTGGTTTTTCCCATGAGATATTTCACATTGCCTTCTATTCTTTCATTTGTTTGGATCTGTTTAACAGCACCTTTATTTCTCATAAAGTTATTAGCTTCCGTTTGCTCCAATCTAATTCTGATGCAATTATTCTCCTTATTGAGCTTTAGAGATTCTTTTTTCCATCTGGCAAAATTGGCTTTTTAAGGCATTCCTCTCCTCATTGCCTTTTTGAGCCTCCTTTGCCATTTGAGTCAGTCTGTTTTTTAAGGTATTATTTTCCTCAGTCATGCTGTTGACTCTCATTTCATAAATTTCTTGCATTGTTCTCATTTCTCTTCCCAATTTCTCCTCCACTTCTCTTATCTGCTTCTTAAGGTCCTCTATGTCCTGTAACCAGCATGTATTTTCCTTTGAAGCTTTTGGTGCAGGAGTTCTGATTTCACTGTTTTCCTTCTGTTCCATGCTTTGCTCCTTTTTTTCCTCCTTTTTGCTTTGTTTCTTTGCCTGCTCATTTTGCCACTCAATTACTTGACTTTTGGGCTTTTTGCCACAGTAGGACTCTGCCACCAGACAGGGGAGCTTTTGTCCCAAATGCTAGGGTTTTCTCAGTTGCCGGAGGTAGTAGGTTGTTGCCCTCTCTGAAGTCTCCACAGGCTGTGGCAGGCTGGACACATACCCCAGGATCTCCACCCTAGACTGCAATCCAGATCCAAGCAGGTTAAAGCAACAGCCATTACCCCTCAGACTGGTGCTTGGTCCCTCTACACTCTGCAGGCCAGGAGCTGAAGCTGCCAAGTGGTGCTGGCTGGCTGTGCTGGTGTCTCAGCGGCTTCTGACCCCGGGGTAAAAGCCACGCACTCCCACTTACTGGTCCCAAAGTCCAGACTGCACTGGCCTCTCACCTTGTCCTTTGCTTCTATGTGTTGCTAAATCTGAAAACGGCCACAGCTGCTGCTGATCTGGAGTCCCTCTGTCCATCGGCTGGTCAGGCCCACCGTGGGGCTAAAGCCTAGGCATGGGGCTGGGCTCTGCTCCCATAGCACTGCGCTGGATTCCTGCCGGGCTGTCCTCAGAGGGAGGTTAGTTTCTCTGTGTAATTTTGTGGGTTCTGCAGTTCCAAAGTTTGTTTAGAGTCCCCTTTTTACATGGATTGGGGAAAGTGGAAGCCAGAGCCATGGGAAGTTTGTGCTTCTGCTCTGTCATCTTGGCTCCGCCCCTTCATTCTATTTTTCTTTAGACCTTTTGCAAGTATTTATGATGGTACCTACCCAATTCTTCTTATCTCTCCTCCTTTACCTTTCCAAATGGACTTAATCCACAATAGTTACTTTTTTTTAGGGTTTTCTGGACTGAATCTGCAGACCTAGAGGTCCCTAAAACATGGTTAGACCTTAAACATCAGGTAACATGTTTATATTCTCTCTGCATTTCCTCCACAGCTGTATGTGACTGCCTGTGGTATGGGAGGACATTTATGATGATTCCTAGGCATGGACCTGTGAGTTAGACTGTATCCCTGCCATGGGTGTAGAGGGTGTTGAAAGGCAGGAATGCTGAATGATCATTCCAAGAAATAGAGTTCTCTGATATTAAAGCATTTTAATGCTAAATCCTCTCTCCTTTATCTTGCGGATTGAGCTGTAATTGCTTTAAAAGTGATAAATAATTCCTTCATTTGAAATGTTCAGTAGTTACTAGTTCTAAAGATGTGAAATTCTTGTTTATATGACCTGGATGTCTTAGATATAGTTATTTGGTTTTTAAATATAGCTAATAGATGATTCTATGAGAGTGTATAAATTCTACAAGTGAAAATCTAAAGAGAGAAAAAAAAGAACCTTTAACATGCAGGAAGATCTATGTTTAGCAAGCAAAAAGAATAAAAAGTTCTAATAGTGAAAAAGGAACAATATTCAGAGAAGTAAAAGAAAGAGAATACTCTAAAACCTTGGAGGGTAAAGAAGGAAAAGGTTAAAGAATCTCAGTAGTGCCAAATGCTAATAGCTATGAAAACAGATGAACAATAAAATATGTCACTAAATCAAGTGGCACAGATAAACTGTCCAAGCTCAGAGGAGATCAATAGAATTTGTAGAAGTTAGAAAAGGCTTTAGGAAAGAAGGAGTTAGCTTTGAAGAATAGGTATGTTGAAAAGGAAAAGAAAAAAAAAACACAAATTTGTCTGTGGAAAATGGAATGAACCCAGCACCCTTTTGATGACTTTTCAGATATTACTCTTTGATCCAATAGAAGGAAATTATAAGAAAAGAGCAGATCCCAAACTAAGTATTCTGACAAAATATTCCCTTTTTCTTATAACTTCCCCACCCAAATACAAGTATCAAGCATAAGCCAATAGAAAATTTCCTCTCCAAAAATAAAGATTCTATTTTTTCTTGTTTTTTGCATTTGTCTAGTTGATCCATCTCAGTGTAAGTGAGCACAAAAGTCATCTGCACGACCCATTTCTTTTTGCCAGGAGCTAATCTTCTATATACTGAATTACCCAGAGATACTTGGAATGATCTGTTCTATTCCTTCTCATGCCTCTCTACTTCCTGAAATGTTTCTATTTCATTTCTGAGAACTCTGTAATCCTTACACCTTAGCAACCTCATTTAAGAAGAAACAGCTTTTGGAATCCTGATAGGAAAAATTATACATACATACATACATACATGCACTCATACATATATGCACACATGCATGGATGTATGTGTATATATATATATATACATATATATATGTGTGTGTGTGTGTGTTTCTACCTTTTAGTATCTCCTCCCTAATATACAGCTTATAGTTCCCATGCTCACAAATCAATTCCTCCTTTCTCGACATTTTAATACTTTTTTTTTTTTCCTCCTGACATTTATTCTTTGGAATTCAACCTGGCCCACATGAGACTCTCTCAGAAGGTCTTTATTTCTATGGATTTCACTTTCATTTTAATCATAATATTACCTTCATTATCCTCACAGGGTATCTCCCAGAGGCCCTGATCCCAATTGTTTCATGTACTATCTTTATCAGAGCTAAAATAATGTTGATGTTTACATGCTATTCATTATGACTACACAGTTTGAAGGTGAATACAATCTGGTATTATAATGCTGTTGTTATAAATTGAAAACAATGAATTACAAAACAAAGTATATAAGCCAAAAAAGTTGTCTTGAAATAAAATAAATAAATCTCACAGCATTAATTTTATTATATTTCCAAAGAATTTTGAAATTCTTGAAAGATGTTGAACACTGGTCTCCAGAGAATAAGGCGTTGCTTCCAGCTGTGAAACAAATGTGGATCAGAAATAGGTCAGCTGCCTCACACCATCTGGAAAATACCTGTGAGCCCAACAAGGGAGAAGTATTTCTAGGAAAGATTAGATAGACTTCATTCCTTTAAAACCCAATAAAGACTACCATCCTGCTTATCAACTGCAAATTTAAATAGTATACAAATCCATGTAGGATAGATTGTGTTTATTTGAATTTTTAAGTAATAATTACTTAATTAGTAGTTCATTAGAAATAGATAATCAAAGGACTCACTAATTTGCTCTTTTCTTGAAAACTGTCTCCCTCATTATCAGGTTAAAAGGACTATGGGTATGTGTGTGTGTGTGTGTGTTCATATTATATTGTCTTGTTTTCTATGATATTATATAAGACAAAATAAAGACTATTTTAAATTAAACATATTGTGGTTAAAATATTTTTTTCAATTCACCAGATCATGTAAGTTATTCTTTTAAACAACTGTTATTTTCAGGCCCTTGGTATGGAAGAAAGTTTGATAGGAAGATGAAAATCAACAAAATTCTTGTTCTCAATGAACTTAAGATCTATTAGGAGGAACATTGCCCATGACAATTAAATCTAGCCAAGACCTCTGTTAAAATCCTACCTTTGAATTTGAGGAATTCATTTTCTTTTCTTAGGCCTCATTTTCTTCATCTTAAAAATGAACAAGGTGAGGGGAGATGGGGCAGGTCCAAGAGGCTGAAGTAAAGGCAGGAACTTGCTTGAGCTCCCACTCCAACCACCTCCAATACCTGTAAAAAGTGACTCTAAACGAATTTTAGAGCTTCAGAACCCACAAAGTGACTGAGAGAAAAAAAATCTCCTGCTGAAAGTAGCCTGGCAGGATGACAGGAAGGGTCTATCACACCACACTGGGAGGCAGACACAGTCGAGCCAGCCTAAACTTGCAAACCAGACCTGCTCGAGCAGACTTCAGGGGAGTGATTAACCAGCAGCTATAGAGGTTTCTAGAGTTCTCAACCCATAAACACCAAAGAAAAAGTAAAAGGTCAATAGGGAACTCTGTTGGAACAGGGTGAGAGAAGAGTACAGTATAGTTCCTGCCCATGGCAGAGGTAGGGGTGGTGTGGGGCAGCAGATGATGCCATGTGGCTGCCTCCAGAATTTCTGGCCTATAGATCACAGAGGGAACAAGCAACCATTCAAAGGGTAACTGCTCTTACTTTAACCTGCTTCCATCTGGGTTGCAGTCCTGGGGTGAGGAACAATAGTATACCAGAGCTCGTGTTGGCTTGTAGAGAGGGTGTGCTCCTCATAGTACTGACAACAGCTCTGACAAAAGTTGTGCAAAACCCCAGAAATTTTGGACAAAGCACTCTCCCCTCTGAAAGCAGAGTTCTACTGTGGCAAAGAGCTCAAAAGTCAAGTAATTGACTGGCAAGATCAGCAAACAAAGGAAGAGAAATCACAACATAGAATCATTTAGGGGGGTCAAAGAGGATCAAATCATGCACCCAGAAGAAGACAACAAAGTCAAAACTCCTGCATCAAAAACCTCCAAGAAAAAAAAATATATATATATAAACTGGACTCAGACCATCGAAGAGATCAAGAAGGATTTTGAAAATCAAGTAAAAGAAGTAGAGAAAAAAATTGGGAAGAGAAATGAGTATGAAGCAAGAAAATCATTAAAAGTGACTCAACACCCTGCTAAAGGAGACCCAACAATACTGAAGAAAATAACATCTTAAAAATAGACTAACTCAAATGGCAAAAGAGGCTCAAAAATCCAATGAGGAGAAGAATGCCTTAAAAAAGCCAAATTGACCAGATGGAAAAGGAATTTCAAAAACTCGCTAAAGAGAAAAATTACTTCAAATTAGATTGGATCAAATGCAAGCCAATGACTTTATGTGAAAATAAGATAACAAAACAGATCCAAACAAATTAAAAATAGAAGGCAAGTTGAAATATCTCTTTGGAAAAAATCACTGACCTGGAAAATAGATCCAGGAGAGATAATTTAAAAATTAAAAAAGTTAGGGGGGAGATAATGGGAGAGGAAATAAGGGAGAATAGATTGGGGAAAGGGTTTTCAGTAGGCTCACTATCTTGAGGTAGGGGGTAAGGAAGAAACAGGGAGAAAATTTGTAACTCAACATCTTGTGGAAATTAATATTGAAAACTAAAAATAAATTTAAAAATTAAAACAAAGTATGTGGAATAAGAAAAAAAGTGAACGAGGTGGTCTCTGAAGCACCTTCCATCTCTGTATCTACAATCACACTTTGGTTAGCACTTACATGGTAATGAAGAGATGAGGTCAAAATCTATGTGACCATTAAATTCCACTGGATCTATTTCAACATTTTATTTTCTTTGTTCAAGTGATTTCAAGGATAAATCAAATTAAATTAAATACCTTATGATTCAATGCCCACTACGTGCTAGGTACTATTTATGATATCACAGAACTGCATAACATGATTTCTGTGTTTAAAGAACATATATCATTGGAAGATAAAATGCACACCTAATACAGTAGTATAAAAACTTAGTGCCAAAATTAGACATTTTATCCCATAAATTGAAAGTCTAGGTAAAAAGACATAAATGCTTAAGCTCAATTTGAATTGTCAATGTCATATGGGAAAAACATAAAAAGTCTTGGTCTCTATTAAAGGGGGCATATCTTCCTCATTTCATTTTATTTGGACCTTATCAGACCTGATTTGCAATATTGCAGTTTTTCCCAGGCTACATATTTTATAGTCATTGATAGGTCATAGAATGTTCAGAGAAGGGTAAAGAGCTCTTTGAGGGCTTTTATTCAAAAGTGTATTGATTGAAGGAACTGGGTATGTTTTACCTGGTGAATAGATGACACAGGTGGGAAATAATAGTGTTGTCTCAGTATCAGAAGGATTGTCTTTTAAGAGAGATATTGGACATGTTCAATTTGGCCCCATAGGGCAAAAAAAGGTACACTGTAGGGAAGTCACAAAAAGGTTCATTTAGACTGAATGTCAGGAGATATATTCTGATAATTAAAGTTCCCCAAAATAGTATGTCCTGCATCCAAAATGTGGTGGGGCATCCCTAGAGGTTCTCAATCAGAGACTAGACATTCACTTGTCAGATATGTTCTAAGAGGATTCTTTTTAATGTATGAATTGAACTATATGTTCACTGACATCTGATTCAACTCTCATATTATGTGATTCTGTGATTCATTTGGGCACTTCTACTTGGCAACATTTTACAATGGTTTCTCTTCCTTGAACTTCCAGCAAAAGATGGGAAGGAAAGAGAATAGAGGGACTTTTTCTTCACTCTCCTCAAGGAGCAAAGACAGGTTACAAAAGAAGCACATGGCAGCCTAAACACAACCTTGAGATTCTGCCTGCTTTATTCTTTCTTTTCCATTTCATTTTATTAGCAAAAATTCCCAACTAGCAATTTTGAGAAATGGATGCTTTCATCAGTAAAAATAACCTTTTGGATTGAGAGATCATGAGTTTGATATTTAGGGAAGAGGAAAGGGGGGGGGGAGTTTATGTAACATGTTTCTTTGAGAATGGGAGGATAATCCTGCAACTGAAAGACAAAGAAAGCCATTCCCTGATTGGCAGATACCAAAAGGTGCAGGTCTGAGGTAAATGTTCAATTTTTTCTCCAAAAGACTAATATAAGCCTATTTACCTTCAACTGGAAGTATTATGAATATAATGGACTTATGCATTTTCTGTAATGGACAAGATAAATGACTGTTATACTTGATATCGATATTGTAGCCTCAGTAAGTGCCTACAAGAGGATCCTTTTGCTTACATTCAGGAAAACTCTAAAAACAATTCATATATAAGCTATAGTCAAGGCATTTTAATACATTTTACTCTACATCTGTGTAGCAGCAAGCACCCCAGCGTTCCCAGGGTCACTGCCACCACAGGTTCTTAGATCTGCTTTGTTAAAGGAAAGCAACTCAAATTGGATTAACAAGCTTACTTTAATCAGTCAAATATGTATCATTTACCTAGTTCAGGGGAAAAAGCTCAGCACCCCGAAATTCAGAATATACAGACAGAATTATCAAGACAGAGAAACAGATCAAGTAGACAGATTTCCAAACTGTCCGACCATTACATCCATATGAAATCAACATCTGGGTTTTTCAAAGCTTGGGGCTTTCAACAAAGGCTTCCCAGAGTTTCATCTGATCAAATCACAGAACACTTCTCAAAGTGAGCCCCAAAACAAAGCTACACATCAGGGCTTATATAGCCTTCTCCTGGCTCAGAGAATGTAGCAACCTTATTGACTCACTGGCTAATCAAGAAGTATCTACTGAAAAACAATCCTCCCACCCCAGGCTCCAGGTGCACTTAGCCTAGGGGCAAGGAAGATCTTAAAAATTTACATTCCCATTACAATCTGTTGCTCTGCCTTATTTCTTTTTTTTTTTTTTTTGGTCCTTTTGGAGGGGAGAGACAGGGCAATTGGGGTTAAGTGACTTGCCCAAAGCTACACAGCTAATATCTGTTAAGTGTCTGAGTTTGGATTTGAACTCAGGTTTGCCTGACTCCAGGGCCAGTGCTCCTTTCACTGCATTACTTATCTGCCCCTGCTCTGCCTTATTTCAATTCGACTGAACAAGATGCCCTCCATTACCTCTGCTAACCCAATCCTTGACTGGAACCACCTCCCTAAAACTCCTCTCCCCTCTGATTGGAGGGCTGAAGAGTGGAGTACCAAACTCTTTCCAAAGTCTTGTTTATAGAGGGCAGATATTGGACTTTTTGTCTCACTCCACTCTGAATGTGTTGCTCTTCCTGGTTTCAACTCCACCAAAGGATGTCATCAGTCTCCCTTTACATTCTTCCCTTACTCCTTTTGTGTGTTGTCTTCATCCATTAAATTGTAAGGTCAGTTAGGTGACACAGTGGATGGAGTTCCAGGAGTCAGGAAGACCTATGATCTAATCTTCCCTCAGAAGCTTACTAGTCATGTGACCCTGGGTAAGTCAATTAACCCTTTTTGCCTCAATTTCCTCATCTGTAGAATGAGCTGTGGAAGGAATAGCAAAACTATTCCAGTTTCTTTGCCAAGAAAACGCTAAATGAGTTCATGAATAACAGGGCACAAATGAAATTACTGAAAAATAACAATTAGATTATAAACTCCTTGAGGGTAAGGACTGTATTGTTTTTTTTAATTGTACCCCTTATGTTAACACATTGCTTGGTACATAATGGGTGCTGAATAAATGGATATTGGATTAGATGGTGACACAGCCTGAGAGAACTGACTCTAAATTAGGCCCTGATAGGTTAACCTGGTTCTGTTTGAACATAATCACTTATAGAGGACTCTGGGAAATTGGATGCATACAAAATGAGGAAATCAAAACCACAGTCCTTGAATGAGCCATCCTTTAGGGTAACACATAAATCTTCAGTCTTTTAGAGTCCTGTGTATGAAGGTCCCCTTGGTGAAAAAGGAATGGTCTTATTCTGATAGTTCCTATTGTCTGAAGAAGGTGGACGTGGGGCAGGAGGGAGAAGGGTGGAATTTTAATTTTCCTACTCCAACTTTCAATCATCAATCTTGGGGCTACTGACTCTGTGGTACTGCCAGCCATTCTATCAGTATCCCAGGCATGACAAGGATAACTTTCATCTTTCTGGGCTGTCTTCCAATGGAAGTAGGAGGTAGAATACTGATGAGTCCTTATTTTCTTTCCCTATTGTCCTAGCTTCAGTCTTCCTTTCTTTTCCTCAGTATTGCAATTACCAGCCCCACCAATCAGAATGCAATCCTTGGTGGAGATATTTCATTCTCCCAATTTCACCAAAGAAATAAGGTTGTGAAGAAAGTGATATTTTCTTTATATATTAGATTTTACTCTGCAGATATAGGAAGTTGTTTCTATTATCTTTTGTCTTCTTTCTCTTCCTTTTATTATTTTTCCCCTTCTATTTTCCTTTTTATGAGACTAAGTCTCCATATATTACCCAAGCTAGAAATACATTTTTCCATCATAGCACCAATGACACTGCTGATTTGCATTTTTTTGCAAGGTTTTATCTGCTCCATTTCTGACATGGGGCTTCTCACCCTTCCTCAGGAAGTTTAGTCATCCACCACACACACACACACACACACACACACACACACACACACACACACACA
>NW_027186924.1:35342-37910 GCF_028583685.1 Petaurus breviceps papuanus | reverse complement strand
ACACACACACACACACACACACACACACACACACACACACACACACAAGCACACACACACACGCACACACACACATACATGCATACATCCCAGGAATTTTCTCCATTGGTGCTAGACATAGTGAGGAAATCAAATTGGTTTTAGCTTTATTGAAGCTCAGAACTCCAAAGTTTAAGTGATTCACTAACCTCAAACCCTCCAGGACCATAGAATGCAACAGCATGTCCAGAACTACATTAGGATTTGCCTTTTTATAGATGAAAAGAGGAAAAAAATAGGAGCAAATTTTAATACTCAACCCTAACAAGCAAATTGTTGAATGTCAGTTAACATGATATCATACTAAATTAGCTTATTAAAATATAATTTCATGCCTGGAAGAATCTTTCTATCTGGACAATTTTTTCATTAAATGAGTTAATATTAAGTGTATGGATTTAATACTGTCAGTATTTTATACATTAAAATATACAATCTAGATAAGCCCAGTCACATCAAAGCTCATCATAACAGTTTGATTAAATTCCTCTTTATTTTTGCAAAACAGATAACCTTGGAATGCAATATTCTTGATATTCCATAAAGTTTCCAAGGTTTACCTTCTTTGATATTTAATGACCAATGAGAAAAGGTAACTCATGAGATAATATGACATTGAGAGACTCATGAGAAAGTACAATTAAATATTGGGTTCTGCACCTTTATATCTATAAAATAATATATATATATAATATATCATATAACATAATAAATAATATTACCTGCCAGAGATAGAGTCAAAGGCCAATTTGTTTAGTCACAGATTTTCTAATAACAAAAACTTATTTTTTTTCTTGGTTTTAACCTTAAAATAAAATAGTGTCAACCAAATTGATAAATCTTGCAAAGGGAGTTCTTGTTAGTTATATTGCTCTCCTACAACCCATGCCCAACAATGTAATCTTTCATATGTCTTTTGCTCCAAATAGATAGCTAATGCAGACAATAACATCTGATTCTAGAATTAAAATTGAGAAAGGTTTGTTTTCTAAAGTTATTAATAAAATCACTGCTATTATAATACAAGCAGCTTAATGGTGAGATAACTGACTAGAGCCAAGGAATTCAAATCCTGCCTCTGACTCATACTGACTATGGAACCCTGGGATTGTTATTTAGATAATTAGTGCCTCAGATAACTTTCCCACACTATTATGTTGTGTATCTGTTGCTGATGCATTGGTAGAGTTACACAAATAGGGATGTCATACCCTGAAGGAAAATCACATGTTTCTTCCAGATAGATGGATAGATAGATGGATATATATATTGATTATCCCTCCATCTGTCCATATATATTCATATCTATATGCATATAGATATGATTGTATCTATTTATGCAAATATATTTACATATACATATGTGTAGAGGATGATATAGATAAGGGAATATAAATATAAATATTTGCTTCAAATTTTTTTTTTTAATCAGAAATTACTGGTGAGGAATATCTCTACCTATATCTATATTTATATCATGTATATATACATGTGTAAATACTACATACATGTGAATGCATAAATGTGTATATGTAGGTATGCACAT
The DNA here is from genome assembly GCF_028583685.1 of Petaurus breviceps papuanus. Taxonomy (NCBI): domain Eukaryota; kingdom Metazoa; phylum Chordata; class Mammalia; order Diprotodontia; family Petauridae; genus Petaurus; species Petaurus breviceps. The sequence goes on along the minus strand of NW_027186924.1, from coordinate 36,325 downwards.
ATGTGCATATCTCTCTCTGATGTAGAGCAAGAGAGATGGGAAGTGGGGCACTAGGAAATGGACTTGTGCACTCTTTGGCATAATGAACTCCCAGATAAACAAACTCAAATTAACAATCAATAGGTAAATGTTTATTAAGTATCTATTGTGGGCGTGCATTAAGGGATTGGGCTATACAGCAAAGACACCTCTGGTGCAATGTAGCCTCCTAGAAGAGAAAACATATGAGTAGATATAACATGTATGACTTGCATTACTGTGTCCTCAGCATCCAAAATATGATATTCCTTTAAAAAAATAGTCACAAAGATCAGAAAAATCCAGGATTGGGATTTATAAACCCAGAGAGCAGAAGGAGGGTATCTCAGACCCAGGGATTCTGAAGTCATTCATACTTTTTCTTCAATAAATGAGTAAATATTTAATAAGTGCCTATTCTGTGTCAGGCACTGTACTAAGCATTGGGGAAACAAAAAGGGGGGGGGAACATCCTTATCCTTAAAGAGTTTATCTAGTAGCGTAAAGAAAATATGAACAAATTTTTAAGAAGGAAACAATATATAGGGTGAATAGGAAATAATAGTCTTTGAGACTACAAAAAAATCTCTGAAAATTCAGTATCATGTACCACAAAGACAGAGGTAGGAGTCAACCAAAAAAGGTAAAAGGTAGCAAAGGAATTCATGGTGAGACTAAGCAGGGTCTACCATACCACATAAGAGCATAACATGGTTTGAAACCTGGATATGACAAAAACTTTAGTTCAGGAACTACCCTTGGAGAGATGAAGAAATAGATCAATTCTACATGATATCAAATTTTCCTGCCTATCTAACTTCTTCACAACTCTAATATGATCACACAGGAATTTTAATTCTTTAATAGGACTGCATATTTATTGAACTTCAGTTATTGAAAAGCCAAAAATAAGTAAGAAGGAAGGAAGGAAGGAAGGAAGGAAGGAAGGAAGGAAGGAAGGAAGG
>NW_027186924.1:30261-35332 GCF_028583685.1 Petaurus breviceps papuanus | reverse complement strand
AGGAAGGAAGGAAGGAAGGAAGGAAGGAAGGAAGGAAGGAAGGAAGGGAGAGAGGGAGGGACAGATATAGGGAGAGAGGGAGTGGGAGGAAGGAAGGAGAAGGAGGAGGAGGCGGAGGAGGAGGAGGAGAAGAAGAAGAAGAAGAAGAAGAAGAAGAAGAAGAAGAAGAAGAAGAAGAAGAAGAAGAAGAAGAAGAAGAACAAGAACAAGAACAAGAACAAGAACAAGAAGAAGAAGAAGAAGAACAAGAACAAGAACAAGAAGAAGAAGAAGAAGAAGAAGAAGAAGAAGAAGAACAAGAACAAGAACAAGAACAAGAACAAGAAGAACAAGAACAAGAACAAGAAGAACAAGAACAAGAAGAACAGGAACAAGAAGAAGAACAAGAAGAAGAACAACAACAACAAGAACAAGAAGAGGAGGAGGTGGAGGAAGAGTAGAAGCAGAAGGAGGAGGATTAAAGTATTAGTGAGAGGAATGAGGAATATAAGTGTATAATTTATCTTAAATGGTCAAAGGGAAGATGAAAATTCATATATAAACACTTTGTTACATTAATACATCTAAATCAATTGAGAAATAAGCTGGGATGATGTGGGGTGGACAAAGAAAATAACAGATTGGAGGGAATAGAAAAAAAAGTAGCACTAACTTCTTCCTTCTAAAGCAAGAATTCAACAGCATGAAGGGTGAGAAAAGACCTATAATCTAAAAAGATTCTTTGGATTGCCTCCTTAGCAATTAAAAAAAATGTACAAAATCTTCAAAGGAAAATTATTTTAAAAGACTTGAGAATTTTATCAATTTCATGTGTAATAATTGTCGTTATTGACTTACGATGAGGCACAGGAACTACCTGATAGAAAAGCAAGAGATACAAGGTGTAGAGAGATTGATCTTTTGACATGGTCATTGTGCTGAATTTGTTTTGTTTGAGTGTGCTTATTGGATACAAGTTCCCTTACCCGTTTTCCTTCTCTTGCTTAATTAGTGAAGTGGTTCGTTGCTGAAAGGAGATTAAAATAGTGATGCTAAAAAAAAAGTGGCAGAGTGACATATGGAGGAGAAGAATAGGAAGTTCAAATTGAAGTGCAGACAAGCAGGACAAGGAGACAAGGAAGACAGCCTTTAATGTAGTGAGTACAATACAATATATTACGTATGCTTTTATTGATTTCTTTTCTTTTCTTTTTTGCATCACCACAATTTCAGAGAGCGTTTATTTCCCTCTCCTTCCCAGAGAGCTATTCCATATGATAGTTTTTAAAAGGAAAAAAAAGAGGGGAAAATGAGCCTAATTTATCAATACATTTAAAAAGTGCAATGTATGGATATTTTGTTTTATTTTTCATTTTATTTCTAATTCATGGAATAAAACAAAATAAAATAAAATAAATCCAATAAAACATGTAATAATAATAATAAATATATAAAAATTAAAAATAAATTTCCATAACATCCTATAATACAAAAGATGATTGTACATGAAACTGCAAATCTACTATTCACAATTTCCTATTTCTTTCAAATACTCCACAAAATTCTAATGTATATTTGTTTTTTTTTCTCCCATCCCAGGCCCACAGATCAATACCATTACACACAAAAAGTCATATTTTGTGTGTGTGTGTAACATTATTCTATACATACTTCTTTTTATCAATTCCTTCTCTAGAGGAAGATAATATCCTACTTTATAGTTCCCTGATAGTTTATTTGGGTATTTATAATAGACAAAGTAACTTTTTTGCTTTAAATCATTCTTAAAGCAATACTTCTATTTTATACAAGGTTCTCTTGGTTCAACTCATCAAACTTTATTATTTCCTGCAAGTCTTTCCATGTTTTTTTTTTTTCTAAAATAATTGAGCTTATCATCTCTTATAGGACAGTAGGATTCCATCACAATCATCTACCACCACTTTTTCAGCACTTTCCCAACTGGTGATCATCACTGTAATTTCCAGTTATTTGCCATCACAAAGAAAGCTGTTATAAAAATTCTAGAACGTATACATTCTTTCTTCCCCCTTTTCGCCTAATTTATCTTTGGAAACAAAACAAGTAGTAGTATCACTATGTGAAAGGGTATAGATAGCTAATAACTCTTTTGGCATAATTCCAGATTGTTCTCCAAAATGACAGGATCATTTCACAATTCCACTTATTTTGAATTCATGTTTCAATTATTCTGCATTGTCTCCAACACTTGTTATTTTCTCCTTCTATCTGTTTGTTATAAAATGATATCTCAAGATTTTAATCTATATTGCTCTAATCAATAACGATTTTGACTTTTTTTAATGTGACTATGTTATTTTGATTTCTTCAGTGTAAAACTGCTTGTTGATATCCATTGACCATATATCAGTTGGGGAATGATTCATTTTCTTACATATTTGAAATATACATATAGATATTTGTATGTTATCTATGTGTGCATGTATACACTTACATACATACACATACTTCATCATCTATGGTAGGTTTTAACAAAATATAGTTTCCCTGTTTATTTCTTTTAATTATATTTATTTGGGGCACAATTTTGTCTGAGATCATAATTGCTGCCCCTGGCTTTTTTGCATTAGCTAAAGAATAAAAAAAAATTACTCGAACTCTCCATGTATCTCTTTATCTCTCATTTTAAATGTTTTTAAAAGCAATATATTATTGGATTCTGATTTTTAATACATTCTGCTATCCATTTCTGTTTTATGTGAGTTCATCACATTCAGTTCCAAAATTGTAGTGGCTGTTTGTGAATTTCCACCCATCTTAAGAGGACAACACCTTTATTTGTGGGGCTCTTTGCTCGTTTTGTGACAATTATGTCTGTGGAGGAAATCTGGAGAGCCTGGATTTTTCTGATGTCTTCTTCCATCTTCTCAGAACGCATCCTACAATTGAAAATTTGTGAATCTCCCACTTCTGAAAAGTGATGAGGAGGAGTTATCGTATCATACATTCTCTTCCAAGCTATGATTATTTATTTTAACTCAGAATCTTCAACTAGATTTTTTTTCTGATTTGTCTTTCCATTTATATTTTTTGTAGTTATTATGTATAATTTCTTTCTTGACTTTCCTTACTTATAGCTCATTACCACAATTTGTTTAGTCATTCCTCAGTCTACTTTGTTTCCAATTCTTCTCTATAATAAAAAGCTACAATAAATATTTGGTGTTTATGAAGATCTTTATCTATGGTCTGAGTTATAAATGTAGTGCTGGTATCTCTAGATTAAAGGAAATGGACATTTTAGTCACTTTTTAATCTTTGTATTTTGTAAGGTATGAGATTAAACCTGATGATTTTTTATTTGCACTTGTGTGTGTGTGTATGAGACAGAGAGAGAGAGAGAGAGAGAGAGAGAGAGAGAGAGAGAGAGAGAGAGAGAGAGAGAGAGATTTGAATCATTTTTTCTTGTAGTTGTGAATATTTTGAAATTTTTCTTTTGAGAGCTACCATTGACCACATATCTACTGGGGGAATAATTCTGCTCACTTGCTGTTTAACGATATTGTTCTTTCCATTTACGTTGTAGTGGTTATTTTCTATGTTGTTTTCCTGTTTTTATATGTCTAAAATGCATGGGATGATGAAGGAAACTGATGATAACATATCACTTTAGTAAATTGTTTGTTTATTTTTAAATTCATAAACCTTAGGGTTTCTTACCTTTATCTATATTGGGGTAGAGAACCTGTGGCCTTGAAGTCACATGTGGCCTTCTAGATGCTCACATGTAGCCTTTTCACTGAATCCAAAGTATACATAATTTGAGCACCTATAAGGATCTAGAGGGCCACATGTGGCCTCAAGACCACAAGATTCCCCACCCTTGAAATTGTATATGCTTTTAGTTGAATAAGATAAATAGTAAAATATTTGATCTTCCAATTTTTGTGGTATCGAGAGGTCTGTATCTGTCAGGTATGGATACTTCAGATTGTTCCTGAACATCCAAATAGACGTACAAGAATAATTATACAAGACAATTCAAGTAATACCACTTCATTTGTGTATGCTTCTGTGGAGAAAGCTTTAGTTTAAAATAATCATTCTTTTTTCCATTTTTACTCAATTTATTATATAGCTAGTAGGCAAAACTACTGTTCAAAACAAATTCCCTATAGTCTCTTTAAAATATTTCTGGGTTGTTAAAGGTTAAGTATTTGCCAGGGTTCTCACCTTTCAAATTGGTCTCATTATCTGGCCTTGTGCTTGGGGACCTGGAAGGCACTCTCAAATAGATAAAATTAGAAACTTAATTTTCAGGAAAGCTGTTCTAAAATACAATGCTTCAAAATTGGAAGCAAATCATTGTCTTTTAAGTTTCAGCATAGGTATCTATCAAGGGCTCATTTGTGTGTGGGTACATGTATGTGTGTGTGTGTGTGTGTGTGTGCGCGCGCTCTTGCTATTACAAGCTAATGAAGTCATAAGATGAACTCAATTGATAACTTTAGAAGAAACTAAAAAAAAAAAAGAATGAAATAGCTTAAATAAGAGCCTAAAGGGAGGAGGTGTTTTCTGTGTTAGGCCTGCATTAGATTACTTCTAATAGTTTTCTCATAGATAGATACACCCATACATGGAAGTATGCACCCATGCAAAAGTAGTTGCATGAATATGTAGATATGCATGTGCATTTGTGTGTGTGTGTGTGTGTGATGATGGAAACTACATTTCTCCTGGTTGAAGGTACTATGGCACCATTTTTCCCCTCTTAGTCTGGCTCAGTGTGCACATGAGCACACATATAATCACAGACACAAATTGTGTGTACATTTTGCTTTAATACTGAATGTACTGTATACACATACATACAGAGATGCATAAGGCAGGTAGGCACAATTTCCACATTGAAGAAGATGAGATGTATATGTATTTGTTTACATGTAACTATACAGCCTTTTCTTCAAGAAGATGACTAGACAGGCAGACAGACAGATAGACTGATAGACAGATGGAGAGACAGACAGAGAGACAGACAGTATGAATGGATGGATGGGTGGATGGATAGATAGATAGATAGATAGATAGATAGATAGATAGATAGATAGAT
>NW_027186924.1:30145-30251 GCF_028583685.1 Petaurus breviceps papuanus | reverse complement strand
GATAGATAGATAGATAGATAGATAGATAGATAGATAGATAGATAGATAGATAGATAGATGATAGATAGATAGATAGATAGATAGATAGATAGATAGATAGATAGAT
>NW_027186924.1:254-30135 GCF_028583685.1 Petaurus breviceps papuanus | reverse complement strand
GATAGATAGATAGATAGATAGATAGATAGATAGATAGATAGATAGATATAGATAGGTAATAGATAAGAACCTCTGATTTAATTGGTATAGGAAACTTCCTCTGTGAATGCAGTAGAGCACCTTCTCTGTGACTTAAAGGCTTAGTGATTTAACTAGAGCACAAAGAATAAGTAGCCACTTGTTCAAGGACACACAGTCAAGATCCCAGAGATGAGACTTATACTAAGTCTCCATCCAATATGACATATTACTCTCCCCACACATGTATGTATTATACACACACAGAGATATGATGAGATATATAAAAGAGATTTATGAGTATCTACATCTATCTTATCACACAGAATCATAGCAAGAAATGCAAATGGAAAATTGTGTTCAATCAATATAATCAGACTCGATATTTAGCTAAGGCCTTCTATGAATTATTAAACTAAAGTAAGTTAGCTTTTATTACTAGGTTCTTAGAGTCTAATTTGTCCTCTCTTGTGAGTCTAAGTCCCATGTTTTGTAAGATTTCTCTTTTTTTATAAGACCTCAACTTTCCCTTTTTTTGTGTAACTTAATTCCTCATTGAGAGTCATGAAAATCTATAAAACACTCCATGATGCCCTCATAATATAGCAACGAGTTGCTTCATTAATCATAAATAGCCAAGCCAATAAGAAATAAAAGCTTTAAATAAAAGCACGTGGAGTTGGGAATGTTTAGTGCCCTAATGTTACAAATCAACCTACTTCCCTATTTCTGTAAATCCTATGAATATGCATTAGTCTAATGAATATGTATTTTGATTAGTTCCTCTTTCTATTATATAAGCATGTTATGCATTCTGCCATTAATGTCTTTGGCTACTAGGGAACTACTGACACTATTGGCAACTTTTTACTTTGCTAAAAAAAAACTCTGAACATCCTTGGAAATTTTTTTTTAACCTCAGTTTCACTCTATCAGAGATTTCTATGGTGACAAGAGAAAAACAAATTTAGAAATGAAAAAGATTTCAGAGGCCATTTTATCTAACATTTCTATCCTGGAAATGAGGAAACTGAGGACATAAGAGATTAAATGGGGGGGGGTGGAGTCAAGATGGAAGAGTAGAAACAGGACTTCTGCGGGCTCTGGCTCCCACCTATTCTGATTCATGTAAAAGGTGACTGAACAATCTTTGTGCTACAGAACCCACAAAATGACGCAGAGCAGCTAACCTCCTGCTAAGGAGAGCCCCACAGGTGGGCAGGAAGGGGCCAGCACAGTGCTCTGGGAGCCTACCCTAGACCCACTGAAGCCAGAGGTCTTAGCCTCAGGACAGCATGACAAGCAGCCAGCTGGAGGAACTTCAGATCACCAGCAGCTATGGCGGTTTCCAGAATTTTCAACCCATAGATGCTAAGGACAAAGTGAGAGGTCAGGGCAGTGTGAACTTTAGGATATGGTAGTTTGGGAGTGTGGTTGGCCTTTAACCCATGGAGGGGGAAGCTGCTGAGGCCCCGTGGCCCTGCAGCTGCCACCACATGGCAGCTTCAGCTCCTGGCCTGCAGATTGTAGGGGGATAAAGCAAACAGTCTGAGGGTATTTAGCCTTGATTTAACCTGCTTGAATCTGGATTGTCATCTAGAGTGGAGGTTCTGGGTAGGTGACCAGCTTGCAAGAGATTGTGAAAGCTTCAGAGAGGGCACCCAGCTAATACCTTCAGCAGCTGAGAAAACCCCAGCGGTTGGGACAAAGCTCCCCTGTCTGGTAGCAGAGTCCTACTGCAGCAAAAAGCCCAAAAGTCAAGTAATTGAGTGGCAACATGAGCAAACAAGGGAATCAAAGGAAACAGAGCAACCCAAATTTACCCTCCTATTTTGGGCACAAAAAAGATCAAAGAATGGAACAAGGGGAATACAGCAAAGTCAGAACTCCTGCACCAATAGCTTCTAAGAAAAATACAAGCTGGTTACAAGCCATAGAGGATCTTAAGTAGGATTTTGAAAACCAAATAAGAAAAGTGGAGGAAAAAATGGGAAGAGAAATGACAACAATGCAAGAAAATTATGAAATGAGAGTCAACAACCTGATTGAAGAAAATAACACCTTAAAAATAAACTAAATGAAATGGCAAAAGAGGCTCAAAAAGGCAATGATGATAAGAATGTCTTAAAAAGCCAACTTTGCTAGATGGATAAAGAACATCAAAAGCTCAATAAAGAGAATCATTCCTTCAGCATGACATTGGACCAAATGGAAGCTAGTGACTTTATGAGAAATCAAGATGCTGTTAAACAGATCCAAACAAATGAAAGAATAGAAGGCAATGTGAAATATGTCGTGGGAAAAACCACTGACCTGGAAAATAGATCCAGGAGAGATAATTTTAAAATTATTGGACTACCTGAAAGCCATGATCAAAAAAAGAACCTAGAAGTCATCCTTCAAGAAATTCTCAAGGAAAATTGTCCTGATGTTTTAGAATCAGTGGGCAATATAGAGGTTGAAAGAATCTACATATCAACTGCTGAAAAAGATCCCAAAAAGAAAATTCCTAGGAATATTATAGTTAGATTCCTGAATTCCCAGATCAAGGAGAAAATATTAAAAGCAGCCAGGCAGAAACAATTTGAATATTGTGGAAATGCAGTCAGGATAACCCAGGATCTGGCAGCTTCAACACTGAGGGATCAAAGGGCTTGGAATATGATATTCCAGAGGGGAAGGAGCTGGGATTGAAACCAAGAATCACATAGCCATCAAAACTGAGTATCATTTTTCAGGAGAAAATATGGGCAGTCATTGGAATCGAGGATTTTCAAGCATTCCTGATGAAAAAAACATAGTTGAATAGAAAATTTGTCATTCAGATACAAGAAGCAAGAGAAGCACAAGAAGGTAAACAATGAAAAGGAATCATAAGGAACTTCCCAAAATTGAACTATTTATATCCCTATATGGAAAAAGGATAATTGTAACTTATGAAACTTTTCTCAGTATGAGAACAGTTGAAGGGAATAGAAATGTATGTACACACACACACACACATATATATACATGTACACACATATGTTTATATGGCGGTTTGGGGGTGTATGAATACATATGTGAATGTGTGCATATATGTGTACAGTTATACATAGTTAAAGGGCACAGGACCATTTGAATATGAAGGGATGATACTTAAGAGGTGAAATTAAGAGGTGAGAGAGGAACATAATCAGAGGGGAAGGGGAGAGACAGAATGGGATAAATTATCTCATATAGAAGAGGCAAGGGAAAATGGACACAATGGAGTGCAAGACCCAGAAGGCAAAAGGGAATGGGTCAACCTTATTCTCATTGAATTAGGCTTAGGGAGGGAATGACATACACACTAAATAGGGTATTTCAACCTACAATGGAGTAGGGGGGGAAGGGGATAAGAGGGGAGATGATGGAAGGGACGGCACGCTGAGGGTAGGGAGATTGGAAGCACCCACTTTTGAAAAGGTACAGGATCAAAATAGAGAATAGAAGTGGAAGTTGGGATAGGAGAGAGGGAAATATAGTCAGTCTTTTACAATATATCAACTATGGAAATATTTTGCATAGCTACACATGTACAACCTATATTGAATTGCTTGTCTTTCCAGTATGGGTGGGTAACAACGGAGGAAGGGAATGAATCAGGAATTCAAAGCTTATAATCAAACGTTCAAATACATACATACATATATACATATACACTATTATTAATATTATTTTACATGTAACTGGGAAGTAAGATATACAGGAACTGGGGCATTGAGATCCACTGTGCCCTACTGGAAAGTCAGAGATTGTATGAGAGAAAATATGGGAGAGAGCAGATTGTAGGAGGGCATATCCAGTGGGATCGCTATTTTGGGGTGGTGGGTAGGGAGAAAAATGGGGAGAAAATCTGTAACTCAAAATCTTGCGGAAATGAATAATGTAAACTAGAAATTAATAAAGCATTTGATAAAAAATGTATAAGAAGAAACAAAAAAAAAGAGTTTAAATGAATTGTTCAATGCTACAGAGTTGGGGAGTATGTAAGACAGGAATAAGATGCATATCTTCCTAATTTCAGGTATACATTTACATCCTCCTTCATAATGCTCTCTCTGTTTATGATTTGTGTATAGATATTGAAAGTTTTATAACCCATGCTGACTTGCTAGCATATATATTGAATATGGTTTGAAAAATAAATTAGAAAAAATGTTGTAGAATTTAAAATTCCCAAGTCAGAGGAAAGTAATATTTCTGTGAGGTGCCTTCTCTTAATAACAAACTGCACCCTGGTTAGTTTTTTTTAATTAGGTATGAGAGCTTAATGCTCATTTTCAATCAAAAACTACAAAAATAAACAAAAGTTTACATGTACAAATTATTTCATCAGTTTAGGAAACTCCTGATATCAAATTTCTCCACCAAAGCAGGTCAAAATCTATTTTACATCTTTAGTCTTAGGGAGTTTCCTGGTGGCAATGACAGATGCAATCCCTTTTCCAGAGTCACACAGCCAGAATATTTTTAGAAGTCAAATTTGAACCCACCACTTCTTGAGTCTTCAGCTAGTTGTCAATTCACAGAGGCAGACTACACTTCAAATAAAGATTATATATATATATATATATGTATATATAACAATACATTATATTTAATGTTTGTACATATATATGCACTCGTGTGCACATATACATATGTATGTACATACACACATAGATGTCTCTACCATCAGCCCTCAGTCAAAACCTGCATTTGTACTTGAAACAACTTCTTCATTCTTCATGTATGCAGTGTATGTGTGTGCATGTATGTGTGTTGTATATTTGTGTGTATATCATGTGGGTCATTGACTAGGTAGATTACTTATCTTTACATGGAACTGTCTGGATGTAGCTTACACGTAGGCAGTACCAGATAGATACATAATCCCTTGCTCCCAACTTTCTCCAACTGAGACTGGTTCTTTCTAGGAGGATAGTAGAAAATCTGTTCCATCATATATCTAGCCACTCTGCTTTCTTCAGACATGGAGCCACCAGGATATCAATCAATAAATAAACACTTATTATGCAACTCCTGTGTGCAAGGAACTGGGATAAGCACTATCTTATCTACTTGCCCCACTTAATGTTGCTAGTCTTGTAGAAAAATACTTTAGCTTTAAGTAACAGTTCTGATTGCTATCCTATAAAAGGGAAAGGGTGAGTCAAGATATACATCCAACTCCTTTACCCCCAATTCCCAATAAGATAGATACATAGGGAATAGCAAATAAATCCATTTATCTAAGCTAGAAGCAAAGAGAAATCACCATATTCATTATGGGATCATATTAAAAATATCCCTTTTGAGTTTAAAGATACTCAGAAATAATTATTTCTCAAGACTAAAATCCTTTCTAGAATTTTCACTTTGTTAAAGTTAAGAACACAAAGAACAAAAGATCTTTTGTAGAAATGAGAACTAAGGATAGCAATAAAATATAATTTTATCTATCTAAAATGATCCCCCCCCCTGAAATTACTGAGCCATGTTCCAGCTGGGGAGCTAGACAGCACTGTGGATAAAGTAACTGACCTGGAGTCAAGAAGACTCATCTTCCTGAGCTCAAATCTGTCCTCAGACACTTATCAGCTGTGTGATCCTGGGTAATTCACTTCAACTATAAAAAAAGCTGGAAAAGGAAATGGCAAACCACTAAAATATCTGTTCAAGAAAATCCCAAATGGAGCTAGGAAGAGTCATAAGGATTGAAAATAATTGAAAAACAATATGTTCCAGAGAGGATTAGTACCCTCTTTTCCATACAAAAAAAAGGATAAATGTATTTATCATTAGAAGGATAATTTTTTTATTATTTTCCCTTTTTGGAGGGCAGTTGGGGTTAAGTGACTTGTCCAAGGTCACATGGCTAATAAGTGTTAAGAGTCTTAGGCTGAATTTCAACTCAGGTCCTTCTGACTACTCCAGGGCTGGTGCTCTATTCACTGCACCACCTAGACGACTCAAGTAGAATACTCTTTCAATCACCAAGGGGATACAGCAAGCTTTAGTTTTAGTAGAAGATTTAATGACTATTGTTCTACCAAAACCAGCATTGTTTACATAGTGATTTTTTCCCCTTTACTCAACATTCCTATAATGTTATCTCAAATTTTCTTGGATTAGACTGATATATGCCAGAGGGTATGATGAGGAGTATGTCAGTTTGGATATTTCTCTAATTTAGAAATGCTTGAATTTACAATAATATTAAATTGATAAAAAATATTTGTCATATCTGTGCCTAAAACTCAGAGTTTGTGTTAATGTTTCAATCTTTGACATCATATTTAACTGTTGTGTTAATTTTACCCACCACCAAGTTAAGTTAGTAGTCCTATATAACAATATAACTGATCACTTTTCCCTCTACATGTAAAAATGTTTAAACATTCAAACTCTGTGCACACTTTGTTGAAACACTGCAATTGACAGCACAGGTACATGGTTAAATGCAGTATATTATTTTATGCATATCTGTCAAAACCTTATAAATGTATCCTTTATAGTTCCAGCAAAAAAAGTGAGCTTGATTATATTCTGAAGCATCTTTATGAGCAGTGGACTGTATGAAGCACTTTCCAACCTTAGTAAAATTTCCACATGATTTGATATTGTCACAAAAAATGTGACAACTTTAAGCTTGTGTGCATTGAAAGTCATTATTTCTTGATAGTTCGGCATATAAAAATCTAATTTTTTTTCAAGTATATCACAAAAAATGATGATCTGCATCTATAAGGTCAAACAGTTTAAGGGTCAGAGGATGAAGAGGCAGTACTGGTAGTTGGTAATTCCTTGCTGAGGAATATGGAAAAAAGAAATGTATTGATCTGATAGATATTTATCTTCTGTCTTCCTGGAGCATCCATCCATGATGTGTTAAAAATCCTCCAGATACATATTAAATTGAATAATTGTTACCCATTTCTTGTGATGTTACTAGAAAGAATATAAATTGTATGTATGAATGTAAGTATGTATATGAAGGTTTTAAAATGAAACTGAAAACCTTAGGGGCTCAAGTAATGCTATCACTATAATTAAATATTGATATCAGGGCCTTCAAAAAGAAAGGCAGAATTTGGGGGGGTGTTGTATATGATATCTTGGGGAGGGAGGATTATAGTTTCTTTACCATGATACTTATTACATGTTCTTAAACTGAGGTCTATAACCACCATAAAACGCTAAATATTATATTAAATAAAAATACTAACTGTATTTCATTATAATTGTTTTTCCTTGTAATCTTATTTATTTTGCCTTATGTATTTAAAAACATTATTCTGAGAAGGGGACTATAAGCTTCATCAGGTTGACAAAGTTGTGTATGAAAGACAAAAGGAAAAGGTTAAGAAAATTTTATAGATTTATGAGAGGCCAGGGAGTATGTAAACCAGGACAAGGTCTGGGGAGGGCTTTCAAAAATGAGTAGACTGAAAGAAAAATATATTTATTAGTGTATTTAGGTAGATTGTGTTGGCTAGTTAGCTGCTTCATTCAGCTTCTTAGAATACAAAATTTGTGGTGGCTTTTGAGTTTCATTTAGTGTACACAATCAATGAGTGGCATTCCATTACTGAATGGAAATTGGGGAAATGCAAAAACATTGGGGCTCACAGGAGTTGTGAAAGGTTAATTTTGTCTGTCCACCCCCTCTCTGTGATAATTCATTTGTCAGTGGTTAGTCTTTTCAAGATATCCTGTATTGACAAGAGATTTCTAGGATAGAGAAGGCATCATTTAAGATAGAATCAATCAACCTTATCCTCTAATTGCCAGTAAGGGTAGGCAAAAATTGTACTTATATTGTAGTCTCTATTTCCATAGTCTCTTAGGTCTGCTTTGTTTTTGTTGCTGTTTGCTTCAATTCTAAGAGTACTTTCACGAGATATTTCCCCAAGTCTCAAAATACTCGTGTTCATTCATTTTCATTGCAATGGATAGAGCAATCAATAAGCAATTATTATGTTCCAGAAAGTATACTTAGTGCTGAAGACATGAATATAAATAAACAAGATAGTCACTGTCTTCATGAAGCTTATATTCTAATGGAAGAAAATACCAGATTTATAGTGAAGAAAAAATGTGTGTGTGTGTCTCTCTCATATATATATATATATATATGTATATGTATATATGTATGTATATATAATATGTATATATATGTATGTATACATGGATGTGACATTTGCAGAAATAATACAGAAAATGCTAGAATGCAACTTAAATAGGGAGAGGTGAAGAATGAAACAGAGGTAAACTAGAGATATTCCTATATCAAGCACAGAGGTAAACAGAGAAGATTCAGCAACATAATCTTTCCACAAGAGTGCAAGAAAGAAGGGAGAAATGCAGGGGAGTGGGACGGGAAGTTTGGAAATGAATGAATGGTATTAAAGAAGGTTACCATAGTGAGTATAAAAAGACATACAATAATAGCAAGATATTTGTGCGACTTCAATTTTTCTCTATCAGTATGAGATAAATATAAGAGAAAGGCAAATAGAAAGGAAAATATAGAAGTGGAAAAGTGTCATAAAGGTCACAAATGAAAGACAATATATATTTTGAATAAAAATGTGAGATAATCTACACATTTCTTTGTATTACATGGGACCGTTGCAAAAAAATAGACCATGAGTTAGTGCATAGAGACATCATAAATTCAACTCAAAAGGATATATACTAAACAAATTCTTTGTGGACTAAAATGACATAAATATAACAACTAACACAGACAATACAGTAAAATATAACTAAATATATAGAAAGAACTATATGGACTTTAATAATAATATAAGTATTTAGCCAGTTAAGGAACAAATGATGAATTAAAAGCTAGGTAACAGTGAATGCTAATGATGAGATCACAGCAAAAAAAATGGAAGATATAGCAGAAATTAGCATGCAGCAAAAAAATTCACAGGCAGAACTGAGTATATAATATTCAGGAAAACTTAAAGCATTTAAAAAATAAGGAGAAAATTGAAAATTATCAGACAAACTCGAAAACACAGAAGTGTAGAAATGAAAAAAAATGAAAATTTTAAACAATTAACAAAAATAAAAATATTTCTAGTTAAAATAATTTCAGTTTAAGTGAGAAAAATCAAATTACCAAAATATAAAAATTAAAATTTATTTTAATTAAATTTAAATTAATAAAATTTATTATTTTTCTAATTTAATAATTTTAAAAATAATAATAATGTTGTAATTATTATTTAAATAAGTAAATAATAAATTTAAATTTAAAAAAGTAAAAATATTTAATGGAATGTATTGTATGTTAATATATGCTAGCAAAACAAAAATACGATATAAAATTATTTTCTACAAAAATATTAAATACTCAAAGTAACATACTGAGAGTAACCAATCCCAGACCGTGAATATGTGTTCACCTTAAAACTACCTCTAAGGTGTTTGACAGGGAAGGGATTTTGATACAGATAGAGTCATTGGTGAAGTCTATTAAACATTAAAAATAAAACAACAAATGTCTGTGCTACAACAATTAACTTCAATTTTAAAAAGGCCTAGTGTGCTGGAACAGATCTGTGATTCCTGATACTGGGGAGGCTGAGGTAAATGGATTGCTTGGGGGGCTGGAAATATGCTGCATTACAACAGTGGTGTGCTAAGTCCTTGGGTGTTCAAAGTAAATTTGCCATCGGTATTGAGAGCCTAGAAAGAAAGGTATTGAATGGGGAAACAAGGCTATGAAGGGAAGGTGAAGCAGCTTGGTTCTGAAACAAAAAAATCAATTTCCCATGGCATCAACAGTGAGTTCAGGTCTATATGTGGCCTATATACTTTTAACCTGAATGAAACAGGTAGTCTCAGTCATTATGATAAAAACTGAGAAAGAAAATGTAATAACTCTTAAATGAGACAAATATTATTCTATTACCTAAAGGGGGATTAATTAAAGAACAATAAATAAATAAAACCAATTAATATTACTGGAATTTTTTTTTTAATACTAGAAAAAAATCAGTACAGTAGTACATCCAAAAAATAGTAAACTGTGTCTTCATAAAATTTATGCCAGGTAAGCAGAGAGAATTTAATAATATGGGGGAGATGCAACATAATCATTTTTGAGAAAACAACCAGAAATCAAATACTTCCATCAAAAGAAGCATTTTTTCCTTTTTAATTTGATGAGTTTATTTGTTGACTTTTCTTCTGCATCATTCAATTCCACAAGCTTTTCTCTTCCAAATTTTCTCTCCCTCCGTGATCTTCCCCCATTCCTCCTTATAGCAGCAGGCAACGTTATATAGGTTCTACAAACACCTTCACCTTAAATATTAGACAAGTTGTAAAGAAAGATTATAACCAATGGAAAAAATGAGAAAGAAACAAAACAAAACATAAAAGAGAGAGATCCGGTAGTTTGTTCAATCTGCATTCAGACTACATAAGTATTTCTCTGACTGTGGATAGCCTTTTCCATCATGAGTCCTTTGTAGTTCTCTTATAACCTTGTAGTGCTGAGATGAGCCTATTATATCAAAGTCAGTCATCACAAATATGATGTGTCTGTAATTGTTTACAATGTTGTCCTGGTTCTCCTCTCACTCAGCATCAGTTTATATAAGTCTCTCTAGGATATTATGATATCAGTCTGCTCCTCATTTCTTATAGCACAAGAGTATACCATTACATTCTTATACCACTACTTATTTAGCCATTTCCCAATTGATGGGCATTCCCTCAATTTCCAATTCTTTGCTACCACAAAAATAGCTACTATAAATATTTTTGTACATAGCGGTCCTTTTCCCACTTTTAAGAGTTTTTTTTGGGATAGAGCCCTAGATTATTGCTGGGTTAAAAAGGGTATACACATCTTTTTAGCCCTGTGGCCATAGTTGCTAATTGCTCTCCAGAATGGATGGATCAATTCACAACTCCACCAACATTGAATTAATGTCCCAATTTTCCTACATCGTTTCCAGTATTTATCATTTTCTGTTTTGTCTGTTAGCTAATCTGACCGGTAAGATGTGGTTCATCAGAGTTCTTTTGATTTTCATTTCTCTAATCAATAGTGAGTTAGAACAATTTTTATATGCTTATAGATACCTTTAATTTCTTCCTCTGAAAACTTATCTTTGACCAATTATCAATTGGGGAATGAATTGTATTCTTAAATATTGGACTCAATTCTCAATATATTTTAAAAATGAGGCCTTTATCAGAGACAATTGTTGTAAAAATTCTTGCCCAGTTTTCTGTTACTCTCCTAATCTTGGTTACATTTGCTTTGTTTGTATAAAAACTTTTCAATTTAATGTAATCAAAATTGTCCATTGTGCATTTTGTAATGTGATCTCTTATTTGATCATAAATTCTTTACTGCTGTATAAATGTGACAAATAAAGTATTTCTTTAAATTTTATTCCTTATTAATTCTTTAAAATATTTCCCAGATTGCTTAAATTATCAGTCTTTAATTCCAGATCATGAAACCATTTAGGCTTTATTTTGGTATATGGTGTAATATATTGGCCTATGTCCAGTCCATGCCATACTATTTTCAGTTTTCCCAGCAGTTTTTATCAAATAGTGAGTTCTTATTGCAGATTTTGGAATCTTTGGGTTTATCAAATAGTAGATTACTATAGAGGAATAGTAATGGAATTTAATCTCCCTCTATTGGCTTTGTTTTCTAGTTGAGTGTTAAAACTGAGAGCTTGTGAATCCCATTTGTGGGATGGACTTGTTGACATGAGAAGAGAGGGTTGAACTGGGAGGAGCTGGTGCCATGGATTTATAGAGGAGGCTGGAGCAAAGAGAGGCAGAAGAACTTTTGGAAGCAGCATTGTGGAGGCAGAGAGAGAGAGGATTCCTGAGGACCAGTTCGAGCTGTCCAGGACTTTTGAGAGCTGCCACCCAGAGCTGCTAAGGAATGAAGAGACATAGCTGTGGTGCTGGTATTTCATCTGTCTGTTTTGATTTTGTTTTGCCAGATTCTTCTGCTAGTGAAGGACAGTGCTTTTGTTGCAGAAGTCCTGGAACTTTTCTGTTGGTACAGAAGCCCTGAAGAAGGATTTTCTTGTTTTATGTTTACAGAAATCCTGAAAGAGTGTGTTGCTGATATTTTCTGTGTCCTGAGACTGTTCTTCAGGAAGAGAGTGAATTGATGAGCACACTGGCTATGTATATTGTGCCTTTGTTAAGTTTTCTCCCAGGAACAGAGATTGTTGAGAATTTGCCTCAGGTCAAGATGAAGAAGAGACATCTCCTTGGGTATTGAATACTGTGATGATATCTTAACCTTGCTGTAGTACAGGGGTAGATGGCCTTTGTGCTCTCCACTGCCCTTTTTGAGAAGGTGTTTTGTGCTAACTGATGATAATTGTAATTCAGTTGTGATACAGGTGTGGGAAACTTACCTTTTTGTGCTCTTTTATGATTGTAAACTAATCTTAATCTCCATTTGATAAGAGAGATTCTGTGATTTACAAAATTAATGTACTTTCCAGGGGTGGAGTAGTACTTGGAGATTATTGAATTACACGTGGTGCATGCTGTATTTTGATTTTCTCTTTTCTGTGAATGTTTTGCCTTAATTTGTCACTGAATAAAATGAGGAGTTACTATGCTGTTATTCTGAACCTTGAAAGTTGCCTTTGCTTGGCATTACATATAGTCATTGACTACTTTGTCTTGTGTACCTAACCTATTCAAGTGATCCACTACTCTATTCTTCAGGTAGTATCAAGTAGTTTTGATGACTGCTACTATATATATATTTTTTTTTGGGGGGGGAGGACAATTTGGAGATGTGACTTGCCCAAGGTCACATGGCTAGGTTTTGTGTTAAGTGTCTGAGGCCAGATTTGAACTCAGGTCCTCCTAACTCCAGGGCTGGTGCTCTATTCACTGTACCACCCAGCTGCTCTGGACTGCTGCTTTAAAATATATTTTAAAATCTGGTATGGTGAGGCCACCTTTCCAAGCATTTATATTCATTAATTCCATTGATATTCTGAATTTTGTTTTTCAAGATGAATTTTGTTACTATTTTTTCCAGCTCTATTAAATAAATTTGTCATAGATTGATTGATATGACACTAGAGAGGTAAGTTCATTTAGGTAAAATTGTCATTTTTATTGTATTAGCTTGATATAAACATGAACTGATGTTATTTTTTCTCCAATTACTTATATATGACTTTGTTTTTGTGAAAGATGTTTTCTAATTGTGCTTATAGAGTTCCTGGGTTTATTTTGTCAGGGAGACTCCTAAATATTTTATAATATCTATAGAAAGTAAATGGAATTTCTCTTTCTTTTTTTTTTTGCTATTAGTCTTCATTAGAAATTTTATATATATATAGTATGTGTATAATGTATATATGTATATAATATCTAATATACATATTATCTATCTACCTATCTACCTACCTACCTATCTACTTATCTATCTACCTATCTATTTATCTCTCTACATATCTATCATCTATCTACCTGTATATACGTATGCCAAGGATTTATGTGGGTTTATTTTATATTCTGCAACTTTGCTAAATTAATTGTTTATCTTAAGTAGTTTTTTTCTTGTTTCTCTAGAATTCCCTAAGTATATCATCTCTTCTGCAAAGCAATAGCTTAGTCTCTTCTTTGCGTATTCTAATTCATTTTATTTATTTTTCTTCCTTTGTTGCTAGAGGTAACATTTCTAGTAACAAATTGTATAACAGGGGTGATAGTGGACATCTTTGTTTTACCCCAATCTTATTGGAAATGCTTCTAGCTTTTCCCTATTACACATAATACTTGCTAATGGTTTTAGATAGAAGCTTCTTATTATTTTAAGAAAGTCTCCATTTATTCCTGTGTTTCCTAATGTTTTTATTAGGAATGAGTTTTGCATTTTGTCAAAAGCTTTTTCTGCACCTATTGAGATAATCATATACTTCCTATTAGTTTTGTTGTTGATATGATTTATTATACTGATAATTCTTCTAATACTGAACCAGCATTGCATTCTTATCAAAGTGTATTATTCTCAGGGTAAGTTACCATAATATGTTTGCTAATGTTTTATTTAAAATTTTGCATCTATATTTGTAATAGTAATGGAATATAAAGATCTCCCTGTATTGGCTTGGTTTTTGGTGTTAAAACCCAGAGCTTTTTAATACCATTTGTGGGATGGACTTGTTGATGTGAAAAGAGAGGGCTGGACTGGGAGGAGCTGGGGAAGTAAATTTGGAGAGACACAAGAGAGAGGCAGAAGAATTTTTTTGGAAGCAGCATCATAGAGGCAGAGGGAGACTGAGAGGATTGCTGAGAGCCACTTTGAATTGCCCAGGACTTTGAGATCTGCCACCCAGAGCTGCCAAGGACTGAGGAGACATGGCTGTTATGCTGGTACTTTGTCTGTCTGTTTTGATGCTGTTTTGCCAGATTTCTCCACTGGCACAGGACAGTACTGTTGTTGCAGAAGCTGGGAAACTTGCTGTTGGTTCAGAGCTACTGAGACTGTTCTGCAGACAGAGAGTAAATACTGTCCACTGGTGAAGGACAGTGCTGTTGTTGCAGGAGTCTGGGAACCTTGCCATTGGTTCCAAAGCCCTGAAGAAGGATTTTCTTGTTATATGTTTACAGAAATCCTGGAAGAGGGTTTTGCTAATGTTTTCAGGGGTCCTAGGACTGTTCTGCAGACATTGAATGAATTAATGAAGAGACCAGCAATGTATCTTGTGGCCTTGCTAAGCTTTGTCTCCCTAGGAACAAAGATTGCTGAGAACTTGCCTCTTGTCAAGATGAAGAAAATACCTCCATTTGGGTATTAAGTGCTGTGATTAAGCTTGTTGTAACTCTGGGGTAGATTCAATTGTGATCCAAGGGTGGGGAACTTTTGACCTTTTTGTGCTCTGTGATTGAACAAATGAATGTACTTTACTTATGATTGGAATCTAATCTCCATTTGAGAACAGGGGCTTTGTGATGGACTAAATGAATGTACAGCCTAGGGGTGGAGAAGTATTTAGAAGAGGGACTTTGTAATTGATTAAATGAATGTAATGTCCTGGGGTGGGTTAGTAATTGATTAAATCAGGTAGTACTTGGAGATTATTGAATCACACTTAGTAAATGCTGTATTTTGAATGATGTCATATTTTGATCTTCTCTGTTCTTAATTTTTCACTGAATAAAATGGAGAGCACCTATGCTGGTACTTTGAACCTTGGGAAGTTGTCTTTGCTTGGCATTACATTAAAATATTCATGAGGGAAATTGGTCTATATTTTGTTCCCTCTGTATTGGCTCTTCCTGATTTATGTATCAGTACCATACTTGTATTATAAAAACAATTTGGTAGGACTCTTTCTCCAATTTTTCCAAATAGACTGTAAAGTATTGGAATTAATTGTTCTTTTAATGCCTTATAATAATTTACTTGTAAATCCATCTGTCCCTGGTGATTTTTTCCTAGGGAGTTCATTGATGGTTTGTTCATTTTTTTTTTCTGAGGTGGGGTTATTAATTCAACTTCCTCTTCAGTTAATCTTGGCAACTTAATATTTTTTTTAATACTCATCCATTTCACTAAGATTTTCAAAATTATGAGCATACAATTGAGCAAAATAATTCCTAATTATTACTTTTTTTTAAAAAAATTATCTTCATTGAAGTAAAATTTACCCTTTTCCTTTAAATCAAATTGGCTAAATGTTTATCATTTTATTGTTTTTTTCATAAAACCAGTTCTTAAGTTTTATTTATTAGTTCAATAGTTTTCTTAATTCCAATTCTATTAATCTGTTCTTTGGTTTTCAGTATTTTTAATTTAGTTTCAATTGGGTATTTCCATTTTTTTCTTTGTCTAGCTTTTTCAGTTCCATTGCCATTCATTGATCTCTGTTTTCTCCATTTTATTCATGTAAGTATTCAGAGATATAAAACTTCCCCTCAAAACCATTTTCACAGAATCCCATAAGTTTTGGTATGTTTTCTCATTATTGTCATTCTATTGAATAAAGTTACTGACTGTTGTTTTTTTTTTTGACCCACTCATTCTTTAGAATTATGTTATTTAGTTTCCAATTAGTTTTTAGTCTATCTTTCCATGGTCCTTTATTACATATAATTTTTATTGCATCATTTTCTGAGAGGATGCATTTAATATTTCTACCTTTCTACAATGGATTTTGAAGTTTTTATTCCCTAGTACATGGCCAATTTTCATGTATTTACCATGCACCAACGATAAGAAGGTATATTCCTTTTGATTCCCATTCAGTTTTCTCTAGGTCTATCATATCTATGTTCTCTAGAATTCTATTCACCTCCTCAAATTTGTTCCAGTTAAGGAATAATTGTTTAAAAATGGATTTCCCTAAAAATAATAATCACTGATTATGAATACAAAATCTTTCTCTTTCTCTCTCTCTTTGTCTCTCTGTCTTTGTCTCTACTCGCTCTGTGTTTGTCTCTCTCGCTATCTCTCTATGTGTCTCTCTATGTCTCTCTATTTCTCAGTCTCTCTCTGTCTCTCTCTCTCTGTCTCCTTGTCTCTTTCTCTGTCTCTGTCTCTCTTTCCAAAAGCAAGCCTTATTTGTAACAGGAAAATATGAAGTTTCACAATAAATATGGAGATAAAAGAAGTATGTCACATATTTATTATTAAAACTAGCATGTAAATATGTGAGTAATGATTTTTTTTATTTATTGTATTTCTTTCCAATACATAAGACACTGTTTTACACGTTTTAGCTGCTTGTTAAATTACATTATTATGAAATGTTTGTCAGAAATGCCATAGTAAACAAAATCATAAGAAAAATTAATTAACAGCATAAACCCTAGAAATAGGAAATGAAACCATATTGAGCTCAAAATAAGAGTATTAGTTTCTTGGAAATTTCTAGAGAATCAGTAAAAAGAATAATTGGGACAACTGCTTAAGTAAAGAAAATAAGAAATAAATCTGTATAAATCATTAATATTTTATGCAGTCTTTTGAAAAAGATCAATAGTTAGGACAAGTCTCATTCCAAATAACCACAAAGAGTCCAAAATACCAGGAAATTATTCTAAGAAAAAGTATGTTAAACTTTAAGAAATCATAATTATAAATTAATATTTACAGAAATAATGGTGGAGAGATAATTTGAGGGAAATTTATTCCTCATGGATTAGACCAAGAGAACACAAATGAAAATACAATCTAAATTGATATGCAGATTATTTACTATGCTAGTCAGACTACTGGTGTATGGTGGTAAAAAAAAAAAAAAAACTAGATGAAATAATAACATTCATTTGGAAGGATAAAATTTCTTTAACATCAAGGAAAATATTTTTGTTCTTTCCCTCCTTCCTTCTTTTTTCTTCCTTCCTTCCTTCTTTCCTTCCTTTTTTGTAGAGGAATGCAAGTGAATGGAACTCCAGATATATTATGAAGTTGTAATCATAAACACTGTAATTTTATAAATAGAAGAGAGAAAATGATTAGAAAAGCAAACAAAAGAAATTATGGAACCCAAAACCCAATTGTCCAACACAGACAAGTTTATGAATGGTTGGAGGGAAGGATTTCTTATTTTACAAGAAATGAATCACCTCTGTCACCCCTATTCAGCCTTCTCTCACCCTTCTCTCTCTTCTTCCATCACTCCCTTAGCTTTCTTTCTTTTGATTCTACATGAATATTAGTGTTCTACTTCTGTTTATAGTAATTGGAATACATCATTTTAAGGAAAACATGCAAAAATTAATATCAACCTTAAATAATGCTATAGAAGTATCTCCTTTTTGAGTTCAAGTGTTAAATATGTAACTGCTGCCCCCAAAATGCTACAACACAGCAGAAATTAGAGAGGCAAAACCTCAGGTTTTATTATGATTAAACACAGGTTCAAGAGGCAGAAGGGACAGCTAGGTGGCACAGTGAATAGAGCACTGGCCCTGAAATCAGGAGGACCTGAGTTCAAATCCGGCCTCAGATACTTAAAACAAAAGCTAGCTGTGTTATCTTGGGCAAGCCACTTAACCCCAATTGTCCTACCTTCACCCTCCAAAACAAGCAAAAAAAAAAGAGGCAGGGCAGAGTCCTGAACCCCCATTATGATTCTACTAAGGCTTCTTATAAACAAAATTACATTGGAACAACAAAGAAATATTACATTTACACATAAAAATCTAACACATCCTTTAAGACTATTAAATTTTAAAATAGACAGATTCATAATTTCATGTTTCCTTCAATGTCAAAAACATTGAATAAACTTAGTTAAGTAGAATTAAAGTCTCATACATCTCCTACAGAAGCAAGCCTAGTTAAATATACTCTACAATTAAACTAAGTCAGGTTAAAAATTATACTAAAGATTATACTAAATTCTCTTTGATAAAGGGATGACTGAGGGGGAAGATTTGTATGTCACAATGATAACCAAGAAATAGAAAACAATTGGGATATTTCTTCTTACTTCTTCTCTGAGGAATGTTTAATACCTTAAGTAAAATATCATATCCTATGGTAAAGGTTTCATTCAGCTTAATAAACTCCTAACTGGGGGAAAAAAAGTTCTGATCCAATCAAAAGAACCACAATAAAATTAATAAAAATAAAATAGTCTCATAAAAATAACATTTAAAATTTACAAATTCCATGAGCCAGAATTTATATAGTATTTATCCTTGCATTCAGGAAGTCCAGTAAAGTGTCATGCAAATAATGAATGAATGACTAAGTGTTTTATCTGCCTTCTTATGTCCAGAGAGCAGTTACCATTCAGTGTAAAAAACTGCCCACAAGAAGACATTCCTTGTGGAGAAAAGATGGTGGCATAGAAGCAGGAAATCTCCATATGCCCCCACCATAACCCCATCAAATACCTATAAAAAATACTCTAAACAAACTTTAGGGCTACAGAACCCACAAAGTGACAGAGAAAAACAAACTTCCTGCTGAAGGCAGCATAGCAGGCTGGCAGGAAGGGTCCATCACAGCACACTGGGAGCAGAGCCCAGGCTCCCATGAATCTACAGTTTTAGCCTCTGGGCAGCCACGACCAGCCCCTGTTGGTGGGACTTAAGAAGTGTTAATCACCAGCAGTTGTGGTGGTTTCCAGAATTATCAACCCATAAATGACAAAGACAAAGTGAGAGGTCAGTGGACTTTGGGAACAGAGGGTGTGGGAGTGTAGTCCAGCCTCTAAACTGGAGGGAGAAGCAGCTGAGGACCTGTGATCACTGCCACATGGCTTCTTCAGAGTTCCTGTCAGGCAGATTGTAGGGGAACCAAGTGGCCATTCAGAGAGTAATCACTCTTGCTTTAACCTGCTTGGATCTGGATAGCGGTCTAGGTTGGAGGTCCTTGGGTGTGTGAACAGTGTGCCAGAGCCAATAGAGGCTTCAATTAGAGAAGCTAACTAATAGCTCTGGAAGCTGAGAAAACCCCAGTCATTTGGGACAAAGCTCTCCTCTCTGGAAGTAGAGTTCTACTGTGACAAAAAGCTCAAAAGCCAAAGAATTGAGTGGCAATAAGAGCAAGCAAAAGAAGTAAAGCAAGCAAAGATCAAAGCATGGAACAGGAAGAAGACAATGATGTCAGAACTAGTGCACCAAAAGCTTTCAAGAAAAAAATATGAATTGGTAACAGGCCATAGAAGATCTTAAGAAAGATTTTGAAAATCATTTAAGAAAAGTGTAGGAAAAATTGGAAAGAGAAATAAGGATAATGCAAGAAAATTATGAAAAGAGAGTCAACAACCTGAATGAAGAAAATAACACCTCACAAATAGACTAACTCAGATAGCAAAAGAGGCTAAAAAAGGCAATGGGGAGAAGAATGACTTAAAAAGCTGAATTGGCCAGATGGAAAAAGAATCTCAAAAGATCACTGAAGAGAATCATTCCTTCAGAATTAGATTGGAGTAAATGGAAGCTACTGACTTTATGAGAAATCAAGATACTATTAAACAGATCTAAACAAATGAAAAACTAGAAGGCAATGTGAAATATCCCATTTGAAAAGCCATAAAGCTGGAAAATAGATCCAGGTGAGATAATTTAAAAATTATTGGACTACCTGAAAGCCATAATCAAAAAAATAACCTAGAAATAATCCTTCAAATATTCTCAATGAAAATTGTCCTGATGTTTAAGAACCACAGGGCAAAAGAGAGGTTGAAAAAAAATCACCAAAAACCTCTTGAAAAAGATCCCAAAAAGAAAATTCCTAGAAATATTATAGCTAGTTTGGGAAATTCCCAGATAAAGGATAAAATATTACAAGTAGGCAGGACTAAACAGTATGAATATTGTAGAAACACAGTCAGGATTACATAAGATCTGGCAGCTTCTACACTGAGGGATAAAAGGGCTTGTAATGTGATATTCTGGAGGTCAAAGGACTTGGGACTAAAACCAAGAATCACCTACCCAGCAAAACTGAGTATCATCTTTCAAGGGAAAATATGGTCATTCAATGTAATAGATGATTTTTGAGCATTCTTGATAAAAACAAACAGAGATGAATAGAAAATTTGACATTCAGATACAAGAAACAAGAGAAGCAGAGAAGATAAACAAGGAAAAGAAATCATAAGGAACTTATCAAAGTTAACATATTTACTTTCCTTCATGTAAAAATGATAATTGTAACTTATGGAACTTTTCTCAGTATGAGAATAGTTGAAGGGAATATAAATGTGCATCTGTATATATGTATGTAAACATATATATATATATATATATATATATATATATATGTCTGTATAGGCAGTTATATGGGAGTATGAATACATATGTAATTGTGTGTATATATGTGTACAGGTATACATAGACAGAGGGCACAGGAAAAATTTAATATGAAGGGATGACAATTAAAAGTTATAATTGAGAGGAGAGAGAGGAATATAATGAGAGGAGATGGGGTGAGACAGAATGGGTAAATTATCTCATATAGAAGAGACAAGGCAAAACTTTTACAATGGAGGAGAAGATAATGAAGGCAAACAATAATGGCTCAACCTTAATCTAATTGAATTTATCTTAGGGAGGGAATGACATGCACACTAAATAGGGTATCTCTCACTACAGGAGAGTGGGGGGAAGAGGATGAGAGGGGGGATGATGGAAGGGAGGGCAGGTAGGGGGAAAGGGAAGGTGGAAGCATCCATTTCTGAAAAGGGACAGGGTCAAAGTAGAGAATGGTACAATTGGGGGCGAAATAGGATGGAGGGAAATATAGTCAGTCTTTCACAATATATCCACTATTTTAATGTTTTACATGGATACACAAGTATAAACTATATTGAATTGCTTATCTTCCCAGTAAGGGTGGGTGATGATGGGGGAGGGGAAAATATCTGGAATTTAAAATTTTAACATCAAATGTAAATATAATAATAATAATAATTTGTTATTATTATTATTTTACCTGCAACTTGGAAATAAAATATACAGGCACTGGGGTATAGAGATCCATTTTGCCCTACTGTAAATCAGAGGAGGAATGGAAGTGGACATAGGAGAGAGCAGAATGGGGTAGAGGGTATACATTGCGATTATTATTTTAGAGTGGTGGGTGGGAGAGAGATGGGGGAATATTTGTACCTCGAAATCTTGTGGAAATGAATGATGTAAACTAAAAATAAACATAAAAAAGGAAAATCATGAAAACTTAGTCGACAACCTGACTGAAGAAAATAACACCTTAGACTCACTCAGATGGCAAAAGAGGCCCAAAGAACCAATAAGCAGAAGAGTGCCTTAAAAAGCTGAATTTGCCAAATAGAAAAAAGAATTTCAAAAGCTCACTGAAGAGATTAATTGAAAGAATTAGATCGTAGAAAGTGGAAGCTAATAACTTTATGAGGAATCAAAACAGTATTAAACAAATCCAAACAAATGAAAAAAAAATAGAAGGCAATGTGAAATATCTCATTGACAAAACCACTAACTTGGAATATAGATCCAGTAGAGATAATTTAAAAATCATTGGACTATCAGAAAACTATGATCAAACAATAAATAAATAAATAAACAAACAAACAAACAAATAAATGAATGAATATATAAATAAATAAATGTAAATAGACAAATAAATGAATGAACGAACGAATGAATGAATAAATAAATAAATACATACATACATACATAAATAAAAAGAATCTAGAAATCATCCTTCAAGAAATTCTCAAGGTAAATTGCCCTGATATTTTAGAACCAGATGGCAAAATAGAAATTGAAAGACTTCACTGATCACCTATCGAAAAAGATGCTCAAAAGAAAACTCCTAGGAATATTATAGCCAGGTTCTCAAGTCCCCAGATCAAGGAAAAAATATTATAGGCAGACAAGAAGAAACTATTTGAATATCATGGAAACACAAATAGGATAACACAAGATTCAGCAGCTTCTACATTAAGGGAAAAAAGGGTTTGGAATATGATATTCTGGAGATCGAAAAAACACCTATGCAACAAAATTGAGTATCATGTTTCAGGGGAAAATATGATCATTCAGTGAAATAGAAGACTTTCAAAAATTCTTGAAGAAAAACAGAGTGGAATAGAAAATTTGACTTGAAAATACATGAAGCAAATGAAGCATGAGAAGTTAAACAGGGAAAAGAAATCATAAAGAACTTATCAAAGTTGAACTATTTACATGCCTACATGGAAAAATGGTAATTGTAAATTATGAAAAGTTTCTCAGTATGAGGATAGTTGAAGGGAATATAAATGTGTGTGTTTATACATATGTATTTCTGTATGTATATATGTGTGTGTGTATGTATACATATATATGACTATATAGGAGGCTATATGTGCATATGAATACATAGGTGAATGTGTGTATACGTGTGTACAGGTATACATAGACAGCGGGCACAGGATCAATTGAATTGGAAAGGATGATATTAAAAAATAAAATTAAGATGTGAGAGAGGAATATAATGAGAGGAGATAGGGAGAGATAGAATAGGTTAATTATCTCATATGAAAGAGGCAAGGAAAAACTGTTACGATGGAGGGGAAGACCAGGAAGGCAAAAGGGAATGGGTCAGCCTTACTCCCATTGAATTTGACTGAAGAAGGGAAAAACATACACACTAAATTGGGTATCTTACCCTACAGAAAATTAGGGGGGAAGGGGATAAGAAGTGGGATGGAAGAAGGTAGGGCAGATTGGGGTTGTTAGAAGCACACACTTTTTTTTGTTTTAAAGCAATCTGGGTTAAGTAACTTGCTCAAGGTTACATGGCCAGGTGTTTTTGGGTGGGTGCTAAGTGTCTGAGCCTGGGATTCGATCTCCAGGTCTTCTCAACACTGGAGGTGCTCTTACTCGCTGTGCTACCTGGCCAACCCTGAATCACACACTTTTTAAAAGATTCAGCGTAAAAGTAGAGAATAGAACAAGTGCAGGGCAGGATACGATGGAAAGAAATATAGTCAGTCTTTCACTGTATATCCATTATGAAAATATTTTATGTAACTACACATGTACAACCTATATTGAATTGTGTATCTTCCCAGTAAGGGTAGGTGATGAGGGAAGAAGGGAAAGAATCTGGAATTCAAAATTTTAAAATCTAATTTTTTAAATTATTATCATTATTATTGTTTTCATGCACTGGGAAATTAGATATATTGGCTACTGGAAAGTTGGAGGGGCAATGGAGGAAGATATAGGTATTCAGTGGCAACGCTGCTTTGGGGTGGTGGGTAGAGGAAAGATGGGGATAAAAATTGTAACTCAAAATCTTGTGAAAATGAATGTTATAAAACAAAAATAAACATAAAATTAAAAAAAGAAATAAAGTTCACAGTTCATGATTTAGAACTTGAAGGACCTTAGCAATCATTATTAGAGCAGTAAGTCCAATCTCCTCGTTTTATAGATGAGGAAACAAAGCCCAGAACGAGCAAAGTAACTTGATTGAAATCACAGAAACTTGGAGGCAAAACAGAAATATGAAACTTAAGTCTTCTGACACCAAAGCTAAATGTCTTCCCACGGACAGTAGTCTCCCCTTTCCTCCAAACAAGAAAAAAGTATGAATTAAGAAGTTTAGTTAAACTGATTTCTCTAAAAATTTTCTAGTGACTTGTCTAGTAATATTTTGTTGCCTATCAAGGTGGACTAAGTTGTAAAGTTCATTTTCAAATGGTACAAAAACATTTTAAAGCCCTTATTTTTTTGTGTGTTTCTCTTTCCAATTTGTTATATTTGTAGCAAGCTAGTTATTTTATTTATCACCTTATATAACAAGCTAATGGTAATGTCATTAAGAAGGTTAATTCTTGGGGTGGGCCATGTAGCACAGCGAGTAAGAGCACCGGCTCCAGTGTTGAGAACATCTGGAGATCGAATCCCAGGCTCAGACACTTAGCACCCACCCAGAAACACCTGGCCATGTAACCTTGAGCAAGTTACTTAACCCCAATTGCTTAGGGGCGGCCAGGTGGCTCAGCGAGTAAGAGCATCAGCTCCAGTGTCGGGATGACCTGGATCAAATATGGGCTCAGATACTCAACACCACACCCAGAAATAATAACTGGACGTGTAACCTTGAGCAAGTTACTTAACCCCAATTGCTTTAAAAAAAAAAAAAGAAGGTTAATTCTTTTTAGTCAAACAGGGTAATCATGAATCTTGCAGGATTTTTTTCTTCACATAACGCTAAAAGGACAAAATCACCACCAAGAACATGGATAATTTATCTTAGCCTTTTCAACAAATGTAATTTTTTCTTAGCAAAATTAACACTAAAATAAACTTTTTGAGGCTCACATAAATAAAAAAATATATATTTCACTACCTGAAATACACGATTAAAACAAGGAGCTTAGGCATCATCTTTCAAGAAATTATTGGGTGAATCTGCTCTGATATTCTAGAACCAGAGGAAAAAAAATAGAAATTGAGGGAATCCACTAATCACATCATGAATTAGATCCCAAAAGGAAAACTCCCAGTAATATTATAGTCAAATTGCAGAGTGCCCAGGTGAAGGGCAAAATAGTGCAAACAGCCAGAAAGAAATGATTCAGGTATTGTGGAGGTACCATTAGGATAACACTAGGTTTAGAAGTTTCTACATTAAAGGATGTAAGCCTTGGAATATGATATTCTTAAGGGCAAAGGAGCTAGGATTACAACCAAGAAATCACCTACCCAGCAAAACTGGGTGAGGGGAGAACTGGACATTCAATGAGATAAAGGACTATCAAGCATTCTTGATGAAAAGACCAGAGCTGAATAGAAAATTTAATTTTCAAATACAATACTCAAAGAAGAACAACAACAAGAACAAGAAAAAGAAGAACAAGGACCAGAAGAAGAAGAACAAGAAGAAGAACAAGAACAAGGACCAGAAGAACAAGAACAAGAAGAACAATGACCAGAAGAACAAGAACAAGGAGAAGAAGAAGAAGAAGAAGAAGAAGAAGAAGAAGAAGAAGAAGAAGAAGAAGAAGAAGAAGAAGAAGAAGAATGTTAAACAGGGAAAGGAAATTATATGGGACTTAAAGTTAAACTATTTACATTCCTACGTGGGAAGATGTTATTTGTAATTAATAAGACCTTTCTTGTTATTAGAGTAGTTAGAAGGAGCATATATAGACAGAGGGCACAGGTGTGAGTTGAATATGAAGGGATGATATCTAAAAAATAAGGTATGAGAGAGGAAGGTACTGACAGAAAGAGAAAGGGAAAGGGAGGATGGGGTAAATTGTCTCACATAAAAGAGGAAAAAAAGCTTTTATAGTGGAGGGGAAAGACATACGATGAGGGAATAAGTGAGCTTTCCTCTCACTGGATTTGGCTTAAAGAGGGAATAACATACTCACTCAATTGGGTGTGGAAATCTATCTTACCCTACAGGAAAGGAGGGGGAAAGGGGATAAGAGCAGGGGGTAATAGAAAGGAGGGCAGATTGGGGAAGGGAGTAATTGGAAGCAAACCCTTTTGAAGAGGGATAGGATCTAAGGAGAGAATAGAAAAAAAATGATGAGCAGGATAAGATGGAGGAAAATATAGTTAGTCTTTCACAATATGACCTTTATAGAAATGCTTTGCATGATTACACATGTACAACCTATATTGAATTGCTTGTCCTTTTAAGGAGGGTGGGTGGAGAGGGAGGAAGAGAGATAATTTGGAATTCAAAGTATTAAACAATGAATGTTAAAAATTGTTTTTAAGTTCAACATGGCGATAAGATACACAGGCAATTGGGTATAGAAATCTATCTTACCCTATAGGAAAATAGAAGGGGAAAGGTATAAGAGAAGGGGGAAAGGGGTGAGAGAAGGGAGGGTAGATTGGAAAAAGGTATAATCGGAATGCATGCTTTCATGTGGTGGAGGGAGGGGAGAGATGGGAAGAAAATTTGGAATTGAAAGTCTTGTGGAAGTGAATGTTGAAAACCAAAATAAATAAATAAATCGGAAAAAAAGAAAACTAATTGGATGTGTACAATGAATGACAGTGAATTGAGGATGACTTTTAAGGTGTAATTTTTGGTGATTGGAAGGGTGATGTTAACTTCAAGAGGGGGAAAAGAAAATAAGCTTTGTTTTGGTTTTGTTGAGAAATGAATACAGGATCTACATTACAAAACATCAAGTAGGAAGTTGGAAGTGCACTACTAGAGCTCAGGAGAGAAATTTAGGCTAGATTCATAGATCTGGGAGTCAGATAAATTAAAAAAATAAACCTATTAATATGCTTGTCTTTCCATAGCCCCTCTAATAATTAATATTCATATCTTTGGAAATTTTCTGAGGGTGAAATGAAACTTGAGAGAGAGTTGTTTTCACTTGCATTTCTCTTATTTTTAATAAATAGAATAATCTGCCATTTAGCTGCTAATAGTTTGGTATTAGGAGATTTGATTTTTAAATTGATCCAATTCAAAAATAGTCCACAATTATTGGTATCTTCTATATGCAAAACACTATGCTAACTACTGTAAGAGTAACAAAAATTAAATAAAACAAAAACATAGTTTCATGTAGTTTAAAATTGACTAAGGGAAGTAAGACATGATAAAAATATCTGCATAGAAAGGTAAGGAGTGGTAAGAAGTAGAAAAGTTTTAAGAGAGGCACAAAAATGCACTAAAGGGATTTTTTAAAAAAAGATCGTACATGTCTGAGGAGATTGGAGAAGGCTTTGTGAATGAGTAAGCATCTGAGCTAGGCCTTGAAACCAACAAATCACAATGTAAGGGAAGGGCATTCCTAAAGTAGTGAGCAGAATAAACAATAATCCAAAGGCAAGAAACCTTAAGAAATGAATGAAGAACAATTAGATAAAAGCAGAAGTTTCATGTTCGGAAGGACTTGGAAATAACACTGGGAAGATTAAGTTGGGACCATACTGAAGGAGCCTTTGAATGTCAAATTTAGTACTTGAGAATTTATTTTATAGGTAAATAGGATTCTGTGAGAGTGCCTGAATAGGGGAATGATATTGTTGAAACTTTAGCATAGGAATTTATGTCTGAGTTTGTAAGATTTATTAGAAGGGAAAACTGGAGGTGGTGATACCACTTACTCTTGTAGCTAAGAACAAAAACAATGAGGCCCAGAATAAAGTTTGGAAGTGAAGAGGTGGATGCTATGTTTACCATGTGTACATTAGTGCCAAATTGATATAATTTTCATTTTGTTTTGTCATGGCACATTATTTTTTCTTTTTCTTTTTTTTTCTGCACATTTATAAAATAAAAAAAGTCAAAGGCTTGATTCAAACACAGGAGCTTCCTGCCTTTATATCACAAGAAGAGAGTGAAAAGGGACACCTAGGTGCCACAGTGAATAGGGCACCAGCCTTGGAGTCAGGAGGACCTCAGTTCAAATCTGGCCTCAGACACTTAACACAAAAATCTAGCCAGGTGACCTTGGGCAAGTCATTAACCCCAATTGTCCTCCAAAAACAAAAACAAAAGTAAAAAGAAGAGTGTCAGAAAGTACCAAGTCCACTGAGCACTGAATAACATCATAATTATTTGTTAGTAATTTGTTGTTGCCCTTTTAGGCAAAGTAGAAAATAAGTCATATCATTACTGGACAGGTAACTAAGCTAAACAGCGAGACAAATTATAGTATTTTCGAGCTTAAAAATAGCTTACAAATTATCTATTCCAAGTAAACTATTTTTAAAAAGGAGGAATTTAAAACCTAGTAAAATTAAATGATCAGCCAAAATCACACAGGTAGCTAATGGCTGTAACCCAATATCTTATTGTTTCAATCATTTTTCAGTCATGTCTGACTGTTTGTGACCCCATCTGGGGATTTCTTGGCAGAAATATTGTAGTGGTTTGCCATTTCCTTATCTAGCTAATTTTATAACTGAATAATTGTTTTAAACAGTTTTAAGTGACTTGCCCAGGTCACACAGTTAGCTTTAAGCATATGAGGCCAGATTTAAACTCAGGAAGATGTCTTCCTGATTTCAGGCTGGGCACTGTATCCTCTACACAATCTAACTGCCTCATAACACAGCATAGCAGCTGTAGTAGTGAAAGGCTATTCTTCTTTAGAAAGGAAATATGGCCAATAAAAAGAGAGGATTTGGGATAGGGGAAGAATCTTCAAGGGGATCATGTTTCAGAATTCTAACTTACCTGTCAATAAGAGCTTGCTTTATAATTTGGTGCAATAGTGTCTTTTGCTGCTTCAGTTTCAGATTTATTATAGTTTTTTGGGTCCTGCTTGTTATTCACATTTGTCTCATCTCTCACAGTCCTTACCCCCTCTTATGGAGGTACACCATTGGTGCCCTGGTCTTTATCTCCAGGACCCACAACTTACATTGTTGGAAAAAGAAATTAGTCCAATAAGATTGCCCCATTATACTCCTCTTCTAATAAGGGAATACTGTGTTTTGCTATAGCTTTATTTAATTTTTAAACTATACTAAATATTTAAAATCACAAGCCCTGTTTGCCTTACTTTCCTCATAAGCAATATGTGGACAGTAATAACACTTACCTCTGAGAATAGTTGTGATGCTCAAATGAAATTATAATTGTAAAGGACTTAGCACAGTGCCTGTAACATAGTAAGTGTTATATAAATGACAGTTAGCATCAATATTAATTATTATTAAGTTCTGTTCTTCTGATATAAATATGTAACAAAGACATCTCAAAAAACTGTGTCTACTTTTTCAGCAAATTTAATAAAATAATTTGTATTTTGAAAAATAAAGGAGTTGGTAGGATTGGGTATATTGTACTTATAAAAGTAAACATACATGTGTATTTATATATGTGCACGTAAATATATAAACTGTTCACAGGTGTTCATATATACATATATGTGTGCAAATAAGTGGTCATGTATATACAAACATACTTGTGTGTTCATGTATATGTGTGTACATATACATGCATGCACATGTATGTGTGTATCTGTTTATACATGCACACATATAGCCTTCTTTTCATTATGAATAGAACCAAAAGGGCTACCTTGTTTGTAGGTAATTGTGGTTTATATGCTAATATAATTTACACAGAAAGAGGAAGAACATGAATTTGATGAAGAAAATTACTAGAATTATGAAAACCATAATGTAACATGCAACAGCAAAAAAAATTCTCAAAAACTTCATTCAAACATAGGATTGTAATGTCTATATATTGCAATACTTCCTCTTTTAAGAAGAGGAAGAAGTTATCAGTTAAGAAGAGCACCAAATAACAGATAAAATGCCAGAAAAATGTATTTTTAATAATGAAAATAATTTGTTAACAAGTTGAGAGTTGTTTCTGAATTACCTTTCTCTGAATAGCAACTTGCTGGAGCAAAAGTCAAAATCAATACCAAATTAGGAAGAGGAGGAAGAC
>NW_027186924.1:0-244 GCF_028583685.1 Petaurus breviceps papuanus | reverse complement strand
TGGAGCAAAAGTCAAAATCAATACCAAATTAGGAAGAGGAGGAAGACAGAGCTAATAGAGTGGAATATCAGGAAGAAGCACATGCAGCTCCATTCCCACCCCACCCTCTCCTCCCTCGCCCAATAGACTTAGAAAATGCATCACATGAAATTCTTAGAGGGAAATCCAAGGGAAAGAAGAACCATTTTTCCAGTCAGGTCAGTTGGCATAAGGAGAGAAATAGAGGGAAAGAGAGAAGGAGGAA
>NW_027186923.1:0-15574 GCF_028583685.1 Petaurus breviceps papuanus | reverse complement strand
AGGTGCACATTAGCCTAGGGGCAGGGAAGATCTTTAAAATTTACATTTCCATTACATGTACTCAGGTGATGAAATGTCATCAACAGTCTCAGAAAACCAAGTCTTGAGGAATGTCTCAATACCTTTTAAGGGAATGAGTATACTCGTTACTCATGAGTATACACATACTCATATCTACTCATACTGAATATCTACCATGTGGCAGATATTGTGCTAATTGCTTTATAAATATTATCTCCTTGGATCTTCACAGGAGAAGGAAAAAAGGAAACACAAGGGGGAAAAAGGCCTAATAAGCATGAAGAGTCTAAAATACTCATCTGTGTAACTTGCCAATGGAGAGATTTCTTTTTTTTTTTTTTAAGCAATCAGGGTTAAGTAACTTGCTCAAGGTTACACATCCAGTTATTTCTGGGTGTGGTGCTGAGTATCTGAGCCCAGATTTGATCCAGGTCATTCCAACACTGGAGCTGGTGGTCTTACTCGCTGAGCCACTTGGCTGCCCCTAAGCAATAGGGGTTAAGTAATTTGCTCAAGGTTACACGGCCAGGTGTTTCTGGGTGGGTGCTAAGTGTCTGAGCCCGGGATTCGATCTCCAGGTCTTCTCAACACTGGAGCCGGTGCTCTTACTTGCTGTGCTACCTGGCTGCCCAATGGAGAGATTTCTAATCCACCATTCTATTACATTTTTTTTTTTTTGCTTTTTGGAGGACAATTGGGCTTAAGTGACTTACCCAAGGTTACATGGCTAGTTTTTGTGTTAAGTGTCTGAGGCCAGATTTGAACTCGGGTCCTCCTAACTCCAAGTCTGGTGGTCTATTCACTGCACCACTTAGCCACCCCTACATTTTTTTCTATGATTCCAGTGAGGCAGGCCATTGCTCAATGGGCCATTGATCCATCAACTACTTTCCATGTGCCATTTGTATTACTTACTGTGGCTGCCACTATAACAAAACTGAGCTGGATTCATTGGAAAATTTTCTAGGACAAAGAACTTCAAGGACAGAGACAGAGATCTAGGGGAGAAAAAGGACCATGTGATAGTGAAGGTGATGTGATAGTGAAGCAGACCAGTGTTGCCATATAGGTCCAGTGATATAAGAGAAGCTATATTGGCAGCTGTCACGAAATCTCAGCCAATGGTTAATTAGATTGGGAGACAGATATCAATACTTTGATGCTTCCCCTGTTGATTTTTTGAACCCAGGTGGATTTTCAGACAGGGACTTTCCAGCTGATCCTCCATCTTCTATCTCTGCTTGCTTTGAGCTCCCCAGAAGATTCCACTTCTACATACTTCTACATACCAAGCACTCCACTTTCCAACTTCCTTTTGTGTGTTGTCTTCCCCCATTAGATTGTAAACTCCTTGAAGGCAGGGGTTGTCATTCTTTTTCTTATTTGTATTTTCAGTGTTTAGCGCAGCAACTGGCACATAGTAGGTACCTAAATAAATTTTCAATTGAATTGAATGTGAACACAGTTGTCTAGGTAATAATCCCTGATGAAATCTTATGGCTATTGTCTTGAGTTCAATGCCACCTGTTGGACAAATTGTGCATTACACTAATTTTGTTACCATTAATGTTAACAGTCTGGTTTTCTGTAGGATTGCAGAAAGGTATAAACTGCTGCTGTCACCTGGGACACCAGCCAAGTGTGTATTTCATCTACACCACTTTCATATCAGCAAATATGCTCCATCATGAGTTATGTGAGCTTGGAAAGGACATATCCTTAACGGGAAATGAGGACATCAATCATTTTAAAAATAAATTTATGAAGTATTATACTCTGTAGATGTTTATACTTTTCTTTTTTCTTTAATTTATCTATTAATTTTAATTTTTAACATTCATTTCCACAAAATTTTGAGTTACGAATTTTTCTCCCCGTCTTTCCCCTACCCCCACCCCAAAATAGCAAGCCTACTGAGTATACCTTCCCTCTATCTGTTCTTTCTTATGTCCTCCCCCATTACCCCCCACCCTAACTTTCTAGCAGGGCAAGATGGATTTCTATACCTCAGTGCCCGTGTATCTTATTTCCCAGTTGCATGTAAAAAACATTTATTTTTAAAACTTTGAGTTCCAGATTTTTTCCCTTCTTCCCTTCTCATCCACCCCCACTGGGAAGATAAGCAATTCAATATAAGTTGTACATGTGTAGTTACACAAAACATTTCCATAGTAGTTATATTGTGAAAGACTTAACTATATTTTCCTCCATACTATCTCGCCCTCCACTTATTCTATTTTCTTCTTTGACCCTGTCCCTTTTCAAAAGTGTTTGCTTGTAACTACCCTCTCCTCCAATATACCCTCCCTTCTATCATCCCCCCTCTTATCCCCTTCTCCCCTATTTTTCTGTAGGGTAAGATAACCAATTGAGTGTGTGTGTTATCCTCTCCTTAAGCCAAATTCAATGAGAGTAAGGTTGTCCCATTCCCTTTCACCTTCCTGCTCTTCCCCTCCATTGTAACAGTTTTCTCTTGCCTCTTGTATATGAGATAATTTACCCTAATCTATGTCTCCCTTTCTCCTTCTCCCAATAGATTTTTATATTTTAACCTTATATCATCTGAGCCAAATCCTCAATAAAAAGATCTTTTATTTTTCATTTTTTATTTAGTGTTTTATTTTCCCTCATTACATTTAAAAACAATTTTTAACATTTGTTTTCAAAATGAATTTAAGTTCCAAATTCTCTCTCTTCCCCCTTCTACCCTCCCCATTGAGAAGGCAAGCAATTCAATATAAATTATACATGTGTAGTCATGCAAAACATATACATAATAGTCAAGTTGTGAAAGAAAGCACACACACAGGTTATTCACAGCT
This sequence comes from Petaurus breviceps papuanus, assembly GCF_028583685.1. Lineage (NCBI taxonomy): Eukaryota > Metazoa > Chordata > Mammalia > Diprotodontia > Petauridae > Petaurus > Petaurus breviceps. The sequence goes on along the minus strand of NW_027186923.1, from coordinate 12,731 downwards.
GATCATCTTATAATATTACTGCTACTTAGTACACTGTACATTTCACTCTGTATCAATCCATACAAATCTTTCCAAGTTCTTCTGAGAGCATCCTGCTCATCTTTTTTTATAGTACAATAGTATTCCATCATAATCACACAGCACAACTTGTCTAGCCATTACCCAATTGATGGGAATCCCCTCAATTTCCAGTTCTTTGCCACCAGAAAAGAGCTGCTATAAATATTTTTGCACATATAGGTCCTTTTCCCTTTTTTAAAATCTCTTTTGAGATACAGACCTAGTAGTGGTATGGCTAGGTCATGGCTTTTTAGCCCTTTGGGCATATTTCCAAATAGCCCTACAGAATGGTTGAATTAGTTCACAACTCCACCAATAGTGTGCTAATGTCTCATTTTTTCCATATCCCCTCCAACATTTGTCATTTTCTTCTTCTGATAGGTATGAGGTAGTACCTCAGAATTGTTCTAATTGGCATTTCTCCACTTAATAGTAAGTTAGAGTGTTTTTTTCATACGGCTATAGATAGCTTTGATTACTTCATCTGAAAACTGATAATATCTTTTGATCATTTATCTATTGGGGATTTTTTTTGTAAACTTGACTAAGTTCTCTATATGTTTGAGAAATGAGATCTTTATCAGAGAAATTTGCTTCCATTTTTGTTTCACAGTTATTATTGCTAATGGTATTTCCCTCTACCCTATCATCCCCCCATTTATTCTATTCTCTCTCTCCTTTCATCCTGTCCCCCCACAAAAGTGTTTTACTTCTGACTACCCCCTCCCCTAATCTGTCCACCGTTCTATCCCCCCCTACCTTTTCTTATCCCTCCCCCCCCCCACTTTCCTTTAGGGTAAGATAGATTTCTACCAATTTAGTGTGTATGTTATTCCCTCTTTGAGCCAATTCTGATGAAAGTAAGGTTCACTCACTCTTCCTCACTCTCCCCTCTTCCCTTCCATTATAAAAGCTTTTCCTTGCCCCTTTAAGTGAGATAATTTACCCCCATTCTACCTCTTTCTTCCTCTTTTTCCTAGTATATTCCTTTCTCACCCCTTAACTTTATTTTTTTAGATAACATCCCTTCATATTCAACTCTATGTGTCCTCTATCTCTATATTTCTTCTAACTACCCTAATAATGAGAAAGGTCTTATGAGTTACGAATATCATCTTCCCATATAGAAATGTAAACTGTTTAACCTTATTAAGTCCCTTATGATTTTCCTTTCCTGTTTAACTTCTTATGCTTCTCTTGAATCTTATATTTGAAAGTCAAATTTTCTACTTAGCTCTTTCATCAAGAATGCGTGAAAGTTTTCTGTCTCATTGAATATTCATTTTTCCCCCTGAAAGATTATACTCAATTTTTCTGGGTAGGTGGTCCTTGGTTGTAGTTGTAGCTCCCCTGCCCTCCAGAATATCATATGCCAAGCCTTTAATCCTTTAATGTAGAAGCTGCTAAATCTTGTGTCATCCTGACTGTGGCTCCACAATACTTGAATTGCTTCTTTCTGGCTTCTTGCAATATTTTCTCCTTGACCTGGGAACTCTGGAATTTGGCTATAATATTCCTGGCAGTTTTCATTTTGGGATCTCTTTCAGGAGATGATTCTTTCAATTTCTAGTATACCCTTTGGTTCTAGATTGTCAGAGCAGTTTTCCTTGATAATTTCTTGAAAGATGATGTCTAGACTCTTTTTTTGATTATGGCTTTAAGGTAGTTCAATAATTTCAAAATTATCTCTCCTGGATCTATTTTCCAGGTGAGTTGCTTTTCCAATGAGATATTTCACATTGTCTTCTATTTTTTCATTCTTTTGGTTTTGTTTTATTGTTTCTTGATGTCTCATAAAATCATTAGCTTCCATTTTCTCCATTCATTTTTTTTTTTTGCTTTTTGGAGGGTAATTGGGGTTAAGCGACTTGCCCAAGGTCACACGGCTAGTTTTTGTGTTGTGTCTGAGGCCAGATTTGAACTCAGGTACTCCTGACCCCAGGGCTGGTGCTCTACTCATTGTGCCACCTAGCTGTCCCTGCTCCATTCTATTTTTTAAGGAATTATTTTCTTCAGTAAGCTTTTGGACCTTCTTTTCCATTTAGCCAGTTCTGCTTTTTAAGGCATTCTTCTCCTCATTGGCTTTTTGGACCTCATATACATTTGGCTTAGTCTGTTTTTTAAGGTGTTATCTTCCTCAGTATTTTTTGAGTCTCCTTTACCAAGCTGATCACTCGTTTTTCATGATTTTCTTGCATCACTCTCCTCTCTCTTCCTAATTTTTCCTCTACCTCTCTTACTTGATTTTAAAAATCCTTTTTGAGCTCTTCCATGGCCTGAGACCAATTATTTTTCCTGGAGGTTTTGGATGTAGGAGCTTTGCCTTTGTTGTCTTCTTCTGAGTTTGTGTTTCAATCTTCCTTGTCACCATAGTAACTTTCTAGTAACTATAGTTTGAGTTTTTTTCTGTTGTTTGCTCATTTCCCCAGCCTATTAATTGATTTTTAACTCTCTGTTAAAGTAGGACTTTGCTTCCAGAGTGGAGGGAGCACTGTCTCAAGCTTCAGGGGTTTTGTGCAGCTGTTTTCAGAGATACTTCTTGGGACCTATAAGTTTTCAGTTCTTCCAAGCTGGTATGATCTAAGGAGGGATGTTTATTACTCTCCTGGTTTGTATTCTGATCTGTTAGTAACGACAAGCATTCTTTTCTGCCCTGGAACTTGGAGGAGGGACCCCACTCCACTGCAACTACAAGCTCTGCTATGCTAAGCATCCATGGGCTAAGAGGTCTAGAAACTGCCACTGCTGTCAGTTTTTCAGTAGCTCCAAGGCCTGCTCGGGGTTTACTGTGGCCCTATTTGTGCTGGCACAGCCTGCACTGGACTGCACTCTTCTCCCACTCTGATGCAACAGACCTTTCCTCCCAATCTTCCAAGTTATCTTGGGTTGGAAATTTATTTCACTCTGTCTTTTTGTGGGTTCCATTGCTGTAGAATTTGTTTAGAGTTATTTTTTAAAGGTATTTGTAGGGGGTTGGGGGAGAGCTCAGGTGAGTCCCTGCCTTTACTCTGCTATCTTGCATCTGCATCTCCTGAAGATCTTTAGAGTGCTTCCTAGTACACAGACAAAATTCTAGGAAGGCAGTTTACTTTTTCTCATCTGCAAGGGGCCTGATGGCTTGAGCACAAAGGTCCAAAAACAGAGGTTTCACTCTAAATAATTATTCCAGACCATATTCCTGAGAGGCATGTAGACATTAAGACTCTTTAACTGGAGGATCCCTCATCTCTAGAATGAAACTGCTGGATATAGTAGCCACTAAGGTCCCTTCCAGCCCAAAATCTATGATTCTGTGGTTCTACTTGTACCATAGCCAGCAACCTCTTGCATTTGACATTGTTAGTGTTCCTTACATTCAGCTAAAATCTATGCAGCACGCACCTAATGCCATTCTTTGAATCTCAAAATATTTGAGTTTAAAGGATCCTCAGGGGCTATCTAGCTCAAACCATTCCATAGTAAGAATTTTCTCTGTAACATCCACAACTGGTGTTCAAACAGCCTCTGCTTGAAGACCTTTAGTGAGGGAGAATCCAAGACCTTTGGGATCAGCTGATTCCACTTTGTACAACTTCCCAATTTTGGGGAAGATTTTGCTGGTCAAACCTGTTTACCCCTATGCAATTTCCACCCATTAGTCCTAGCAGAACACTCTGTGACTAGCAGAAGTATAATCTCCCTTTTACAAGATAGTTGATCAAATTATGTCATTTTAAAGTCATCTTTTCTCCAAGTCAAACAACTTCAGGTCCCCTAACTGATCTTTCTGTGACAGTGTTTAGTCTTTTCATCATCTTGGTTGTCTTCTGGATGCTCTTTAACTTACCCATGTCCTTCTTAAAGTATGATGCTAAAAACTTAACTTAATTTTCCAGATCCAGCCTGTGTACAACAAAATATACAGTGAAGCGAGAGGATCCTGGGTTTGGGATGTAATATGTGATTGCATTAACTTTTTACATAGCCTTTTCCTTCTATTTACTCATATTGAGCTTTTGCTCCATTAAAATGCTCAGATTTTTTTTTGCATGAACTGTTATCTAGCTATACTTCTCCTATCTTGTACTTGTGAAGGTGATTTTCTTTAACCCAATTTTAGGACTTTATAGTCATCTCTAAGTTTGTGTTATTAGATTCAGCCTATTATTCTAATTTATAAAGATTGTTTTGGATCCTAACTTTATGATTCAATGTGTTAACTATCCTTCCCAGCTTTATATAATCTGCAAATCTTATAAGTATGCCTTCTTTGCTTTCTTTCAAGTAATTAATAAAAATGCTATAGGGACTAAGGCCAGAGACAAATTCCTGAGATACTCCCTTAGAGGACTCTTAGCCTTCTATTTAGATTAGCACCTGCGGTGGTAGGTTCCAGTGCCCAGTTAGAATTTCACCATGCATAGCCTAAGAGGACTGAAAAGTACCTGCCATGTAGGCTAGTTTTTCCCTAAAAAAGCAGTTAAACCATCTTCCAGATTTAATTAGTCTGGGGGACTACCATTAACATGGATTTTTTGTTGCCAAATGCAATAAAGTACAACACTAGAGCAGCTGAGTCTCCATAGGCTTGATAAACTTCCCACTACCATGTGAATCAACACAACCTTCTGACCAGACATGATGTCACTGCAAATGCCAAAGCCAGAGGATGTGCACCCAACTGAACCAACCAACATTCCATCTTTGCTGAATAGCCTTTCCATGTTATTGTTGGGTCAAATCTCCTTTTGGTAAATTCTGTGGTCTATGAGTGTATCATTTCATGTCAAATCTAAGCCTGAACTACCAGACTAGCCTGAATCAGGCCTAGCCCAGAATACTTTCCATCAACTTTTTAAAGTACTCAGCATTACATTTCCATGGAAACCTTATTGTCTTCTTGTTAGGGGCTTTGGCTGAGAGTAGCCTATCTCTGAGTTTGGTTTCTTATTCCCCTGGCGTTTCTTTCAGGCATATTTAGACTCTCTTTCTCCCATCCTTCACTTACCTCCTGACCCGGTGATTTTGTTGTCTTTCCCCAAAGGCAAATGACTGCAAGTCTACTTTTTCTCAACCCTGAATTTTTGTGTCACTCAGTTCTACTCTTCTGGATGGCTCTAATCTTTTCTTAAATAGGGGAGTCCAAAGGGTGAAAGAAAGAATGGGGATGGGAAGAGGGGATTGCCTGTCTTAGGTTCTCCCAAAGTAGACAGGCTCGATAAACAATTTCCTTTCAGTTCATAACAGATGTTAGAACTTAGAATCATCTCATCCATCCCCTCATTTTATAGATGAAGAAACCTATAACAAGAAAAGTCAATAACTTGGCAAAAGTCACCATTCAGTAGCTAAAGACTAGATCTCCTAACTGCTAGTTCAGGGCTCTTTCTACTGACCTACCTTGCCTTCCTTTGCCCTCAGGGATCCCAGAGACTTATGGGCCAATAGTAAAGAAAATAATCATCCAGGTAAATAGGTTAACAAGTCTCGCCTCTCAGGGATTGAAGAGTGGCTGGGGAAATTACACAGGATGCCAGAATTGCATGTATGAAGAAAATTGCCACCTCTCCCATAGTCACTCTAGGAATGTTTTCCTAAAGGAGGCAGAGAGATTGTGGCTGGGGTGGGGATGTCTTAAAGCTTTTAAATAAAGGTACAGTTTCTTGTGCCCTGTACTTTATACACTATAAATTATCATATATGTAGGAGATATTACAATTATTGCCTAACAAGGGGACATGACCAGAAATCACATTGAAAAATGTTCTGTGGTTGGAAGGAGGCATGAAGGTAGCATTAAACAAATTGTCATTGAGAGAGCAGTTGGGGAAGGAGGGCACAAAGACATGAGGAAGTCCTTGGTGCCCTGTCCCAGAGCCCTTGGCTTTAACTCATAAAATAAGGCTAGATCCACAGAGCCTCCCAGATAAGAACCTAGAGTGAAGAGAGGAGAATGTGGGCAGTATCTGGAGGGTAGTTTTGTTGGATCGAGAACAACCATTAAAGAAAAAGAGGTTTTGACATAGCAGGAAAGAAATTAGGCAACCTCGAATGATAAAGAGATGGCAACAGCAAGACTCATAATATCCAAGACTGTGAAATCAACAAGTATGTCTTCCTTGTATGGCCTTTCCTTGTGTCCATTTTGGCTCTCCTTTCCTCAACTCCCTTTCTTCCCCCAAATCTATGTTTAACAGTAAATCAATGGATAGCTGCTGAAACCATGTTGAAGAATAATGTGGAAAAGAGGGAAGATCTTGTTCTTGTCTGCTGGGAGCTTACAGTCTCTACAAAGGGAGAACAGATTCATTATGAAACAAAGAACAATCAAACACCTGTGTGGTATAAACACTAAGTGGATTATAATCTCTCTGGTTCTAATGATTTAGGATTCTAAGACTTAAGTGCTTTAGGAATTGAAAGAAGAAAGAAAGAAATGAATGCTGGAAGTTTTGTGGATGGCATGGGATTTGAGCTAGGCCTTGAAGAGCTCAGTATTAGGATAGGCAGAAAGTAGGAAGAAAGGATTCCAAATAGAGGAAAAATGAGCATTTAGACTTTATCACTAGTAGGGAGTTATCAAAGGCTTTTGCAGAAATGCAGATGTTCCTTTGGAGACAGAAGATTGGCTTTAATAGTACAGAAAGAGCATCTTGGAAAGCAGTTATGGATGTGGTTAGAAAGATAAATAGGATAGATTGTAGAGAGTTTGCATACCATGATAAGGATTTTAGACTTCATCCCTAGTCAATGACAGCCACTTAAGATTCTTGAGCAGGAAAATGACATGATCAGAGTCACACTTTAGGGAGATTAATCTACCAGTACATTAGAGAAGAAGAGACTGGAATCAGGATTACAAATTTGGAGGTTATTCTTATTATCTAAGTGTGAGTGAATGAAGGTCTAAACTAGGGCAGAGGTAGGGAGAATGGAAGAGAAAGGATGAATTCAAGAAAAAAACTATGAAGAAAGATTTGAAAGAACTTCATGAACTTGTTGTGAAGTAAGAGAGAAGTGTCAAGGTTGACTCTGAGGGTTTCAGCCTGGATCATTAGGAATATAGTAGATTCCTCAATGGAAATAGATATTTTGGAAGGACATCCAGATTTTTGAGGGAAGGTACTGAGGTAAGACACATTGAGTTTGAAGTTCCAGGAGGATACTCAAAAATAGTCTATTGGCCATTGAAAATGTGGGATCTTCAGCTAAGGAGAGAGGTTAGGGCTAGATGTTTGTTATCTGTCATACCCCTCTATGACCCAAGAACTCCAGGCTCACACAAACTGGGTCAGATCCTGGGGGGCTAACTCCAAAGGGAGCTGGTTGTTCTCTATTGGTATTTTACTCTGGAAAAACTTTCAATAAATCTTTGGTATAACTCATGTTTACAGCTTCCCAAATATGGGCAATACAATCTTCACTCCCTTATAGATATTCAAGGTACAATACAGGTGTCAGGTATGGAACGGCCCTGTATTTTCTGCAAAGCATTCACCAGGGCCCATGAACAAAATACAGACACACAAAAGACTCAAATAGCTCATTACATTCCCTAGATCAGTGCTGCTTCTTCTTCTTCTTCTTTTTTTTTTTTTTTTTTCTTTTTTGAGGGCAATTGAGGTTAAGTGACTTGCCCAAGGTCACACGGCTAGGGTTTTTTTGGTGTTAAGTGTCTGAGGCTGAATCTGAACCCAGGTACTACTGACTTCAGGGCCGGTGCTCTATTCACTGTGCCACCTAGCCACCCCAATCAGTGCTTCTTAAACCCCTTTTTGCCCAAGAAATTTTTACATGACCCTTTATATAGGTATATAAGGTAGGTTTATAAATCAAATATTTGTTAATGATAAGTCATAAATAAATTTATTTTAAAACAATTCTCAGGTATACACATAATTTTACCATATATTAAAGAAATAAGTACATTTGCATACTAATAAGATGGATTGTTTGTTTATTTTTACATAAAGAATTAAATCTTGGTGGGATGTTTGATGCTGCAGGACACAGAGCATCTTCAGTGTTTTTCAGAGTGATTGATATTTTGATTTTATAATCGTCAATGCAGTACAAAATGGCAGAAGTATATTTAGGATCATTTTGGAAATTGTTGGAAATTCTGTCCTAATCCTAAATCAAAATTCATTCAATAAATTTTTAGGAAACTCAAGTTTCAAACCTGTATTGCTTGATAATTCAGTAAATTTTTCTTGAACTTTTAATGGCAGATGACTGACATTTTTTAATTTCAATTGAATGTGGTTTATGAACCCAACTTAGTTGTTTAGAATCAAAATTTGAAGGAAAATATTTCTGAAATTGTCTCTAGCATTTCAGATGATCTGTTTTAATTCTTACAATTAAATATTTGGGAAGGTTATTTTCAATTATAAAATCATATGTAGTTGTAAACACTTCTAAAGAACCATTTTCTACCCTATTCTTTCATATGTTAACTTTTTAAGTAAAACTTTGAATTTTTAAAATATTTTTTTCTTGCTTTTTGGAGGGGGAAAGACAGGGCAATTGGGGTTGTGAGGCTGGATTTGAACTCAGGTCCTCCTGACTCCAGGGCCAGTGCTCTATTCACTGCACCACCTAGTCCCCCCTGCCCCCCAGAAATATTACTAAAGGGTTTTTGTCTTTACTTGCTGCAATTAAACACTTAAGTTTCTGTCAAGGAAAGAGGTAACAGCAATTTTAAAAATCAAACATTCTAACACAATACAATCCAAATATATACTAATTTGATACTTACATGCAGAGGAATGATGGTAGGAAAATATTAAAAGTCTTTATTTTCCACAGCTAAACTTTTATGTTTCTGTAAGAGCAGAAAACTTTGTATATACAGCAAAAATACTGTAATTCATAATATACAATAGTCTTGAATCTGAACCAAGGTGTTTCTGCAAGTGTTCCTTGGCATTGCACGGTATGATGGTCCGCACAGCACAAAGTACGCATGTTGTGTGTTCAGTGCTAAGGCTGCAGTGAAATCACATGATACAACATGAGTGAATGCTGCCAGAAATACCTTGGATTCATTACAATTTGATTTTGAATTAATTTTTAGTCATCATGTGTTCAGAAACATTTTACTATTACCAATTTTTTGTGACCCCCACATTCAGTTATGAGACCCCACATGGAGTTTCAACCCACAAATTTAAGAAGCACTGCAGATTCTTACCTCACACCAAGATAAAGAGACCCTTTGGGGATGCTTAAGAAACACTCTATTCATTTTCTACCTTTAACGTCAGAACAGAGCTGGTGGCAGGGTTCAAAACTTCTCCCCTTAGGGGGTGGCTAGGTGGCACAGTGAATATAGCACCAGCCCTGGAGTCAGGAGGACCTGGGTTCGGATCCGGCCTCAGACACTCAACACAAAAACTAACCGTGTGACCTTGGGCAAGTCACTTAACCCCAACTGCCCTCCAAAACCAAAACAAAACAAAAAGACAAAACTTCTCCCCTCGTAATGAGGGTTCAGTCGTCTATGTGCCTTCAGCAACAAACCGCCTTGTTGAAGAAATCTCTCTCTGGAAGGCTAGTGTCTGACTTGAAATCAGGAATTCACTACCTCTTGGGAACTTTAAAACTTGGGAATTCTCAAACCCACAAGGTAATGTCTGGAAACATCTGTTCTCATTATCTCAGAAAAGGAAACAAAAAAGTATATTTGTTACAAGAGAAGGTTTCTACCGGTACAGTGGGGGCGGACACAGTTGTGGGGTGGGGAAAGGAAAGTGGGTTGTTTAGAGAGGAATATCAAAGGCATGGCTGGGTGGCACAGTGAGTCAGGAGGACCTGAGTTCAAATCCGGCCTCAGACACTTAGTATAAAAACTAGCTGTGTGAACTTGGGCAAGTCACTTAATCCCAATTGCCCTCCAAAAAGCAAAAAAAAAAAAAAAAAGAATAGAGAAGAGAGCAAAAGTTGAGACCTGGTGAATGAATTTCATCCATCTTGAGGTGGATATGCTCAGGCTTGGAAGACAATTTGAGAGTGCATAGCTCCATAAGGCCTGGGTCCTCTGGGTGGAGCTAAATGATGGCAAAAGGGAGGGATCCTTGGCAACTACTCTATTACTCTTGAAACAGGTAATAAGACAAGGAACATAAGCTCTGACCCAGTTTTCCAGAAGACATCTATGTCTAGGGGGAATAGTGTAAAGCCAAGGTGAAAACCCACTCAGTGATGTAATGTCTTCTCTAACAACCCGATACATTAGATGAGAAATATTTTGTAGCTACTATTTTGCCACTTGTTTGTTTTTGTCAAATGACTGCTTTTAAGTTTTCTGTATTAAGCAGTGTGTGTGTGTGTGTGTGTGTGTGTGTGTGTGTATGTGTGTGCATGCCTATACTCGGTTTATATATAGTGAATTTCTTTCTTCTTCCTACCTTAGGAAGACCCTAAATATGTGCCAAAATTTAAGATTTAATCAAATCTTCCTTGGGGCATCAGAGTGAGAGTGTAATAAGCCTAAGAGTGAGAAAAGGGAACCTAACTGTTCTCATTAGAGTCCAGGTTTCAGGTCTGGACACCATGTTGTGGATCCAGGGGAGAGGGAGAGATTGCCCCAAGCCCTTCCTAAATCTAGCAACTATTAATTAACATTAGGCTGTTTATCTATTCATTTATTTGCCCATTTATTTGTTCATTTAATGAAAGAAACCAGATGGTAGCCAAGATCTGAGTCTAGAAACTTCCCTCTCAGATTTCCCCAGGCAAGATTAGGTTGTTCTGAGAATAAAGTAAATCAGTAAAGTTCTGAGAATTTACATTTTTTGCTCCTGAAGGGACAAAGAGATAATTCTTTCCACCTATTCCAGTCCTTACTCCCACTGCTGCACTTTGGCTTAGAAGTCAGAGGGCAGGAAAAAAAAGTGATGAGATATTTCACAACTCACTTTTAAGCCACAGAAGGAATAGCTTCTCTTAAATTATCACCTGGAAGCAGCCCTAATCTCTGGAAACTATTCTGTATGGCATCAGTGTTCAAGTCCACTTCTTGGGAAAGGTCCTTTAGATACCTGCTGCAAGATCCACATTCTGTAACACATCAAATTGGGGGCTGTGTGTGTGTGTGTGTGTGTGTTTGAGGGAAGGGGAGAACTCATCAAATTAACCAGGGACTTCCTGCATCAATAGCCTATTACAGATGTAAATACTGGCTGTAGAAAGTCCCAAACATTTTCTCCTCCAATTCTGTTAAGGTATCCCAGGAAGAATGTATTGGCTATTATAAAGGACTAGGTCAGATTATTACAAGGTCATTAATCATTGACTCAAAATAATATTTAGAACCAAGAGACTTTAAGGCATCAGACCAAATCATTAGACCAGAATGGGGTACTAGAGTATCACACTTGAGCAGCTGTAACAGAGTGGTGTACTGGAGACTGGCAGTAAGCTAGTCATGCAGAGATTTAGAGTGGAGGTCACTCTGCCTATAACATAAAAGTAAGTGACTTCTCATTTTCTGAAGTGTCTAGAGTTTAGGGTTGGCAGTGATCAGGTTGCCTGAGAGGGTATAGTAGCTAAGACACAGGCGAAACTCTTCCAAAGACAGCCATGGATGGTGAGCTTATAGCATTGGGTAATATAGGGAACTCCCATGATCTTCAGGCTCCAGAGTTCATCTCCTGTTGATAATGATGACTGTGCCTATAGGAGTTGGAGTGGGGTTGGCATTCACTATGCAGCGTCACTGTACTATGTCCCACCTTGGGATACTATAATATTGGAGAACAATGCCCGATTGTTCTTCATAAACAATCTTTGGGTGCATTTTTTCCCCTTGGAGAAGGTAAAATTGTAAATTGATTCAAGTGTAGATCTAATTAGAAGTGTAGGCACCAAGGACTAGGAGTTTTAATACTTTCTTTTAAATTCTTATTGCACAGAGTTAAATTTTAAAAAAAAATATTTTTTCCCAACTACATGTAAAAACTAATATTTAACATTCATTTTTAAAAATTTTGAGTTTGAAATTTTCTCCTTTTTACTTCCTCCTCCCTGACATGGTAAGCAATTTGATATAGGTTGTACATGTGCAGTCATATAAAACATCTTTCCATATTAGTCATGTTGTAAAAGAAGAAGCATATTAGAAAAAAACCAGTGGGAAAAAATAAGGTGAAAAATAGTATGCTTCAATCTTCATTTAAACTCTATAAGTTCTTTCTTTGGAGGTGGATAGAATTTTTCATGTGTTCTTTGGAATTGTCTTGGATCATTGTATTGCTGAGAACAGCTAAGTCATTCACAGTTGATCAACATACTGGTATTTACTGTGTGCAATGTTTTCCTGGTTCTTCTCACTTCATTTTGTATCAGTTCATTGTGGATCCAGGAAAGAGGGAGAGATTGTCCCAACCCTTCCTAAATCTAGCAACTGTTATTTAATATAAGCTTGTTTATCTATCTATTCATTTATTTGTCTATTTGTTTAATGAAAGAAAAACAGAAGGCAGCCAGGAGCTAAATATAGAAACTTTCCAGGTTTTTCTGAAATCAACCATGCAATGAGAGTTTAAGGCACAATTGAGGAGCTGGAGAATATGGACATACATTCTCCTTGGGGACACATGAACAGAGAGGGGTGTCACTGTAATAAGAATGTAAATTTTGAAGATCTTCCCTGCCCCTAGGCTAATGTGCACCTGAAGCCTGGGGTG
>NW_027186922.1:53664-117795 GCF_028583685.1 Petaurus breviceps papuanus | reverse complement strand
GGTAGGTGACTCTTGGTTTTAATCCCAGCTCCTTTGACCTCTGGAATATCATATTCCAAGCCCTTAGATCCCTCAGTGTAGAAGCTGCCAGATCCTGGGTTATCCTGATTGTGTTTCCACAATATTCAACTTGTTTCTTCCTGGCTGCTTCTAATATTCTCTCCTTAATCTGGGAATTCTGGAACCTGGCTATAATATTCCTAGGAGTTTTCTTTTTGGGATCTTTTTCAGGAGGTGATCGGTGGATTCTTTCAACCTCTATTTTGCCCTCTGGTACTAAAACATCAGGGCAGTTTTCCTTGAGAACTTCCTGGAGGATGATTTCTAGGTTCTTACTTTGGTCGTGGCTTTCAGGCAGTCCAATAATTTTTAAATTATCTCTCCTGGATCTATTTTCCAGGTCAGTGGTTTTTCCCATGAGATAGTTCACATTGCCTTCTATTCTTTCATTTGTTTGGATCTGTTTAACAGCATCTTGATTTCTCATCAAGTCATTAGCTTACATTTGCTCCAATCTAATTCTGAAGCAATGATTCTCCTCATTGAGTCCTTGAGATTCTTTTTCCATCTGGCAAATTTGGCTTTTTAAGGCATTCTTCTCCTCATTGCCTTTTTGGGCCTCCTTTACCATTTGAATCAGTCTGTTTTTTAAGGTATTATTTTCCTCAGTCAGGCTGTTGACTCTCCTTTCATAATTTTCTTGCATCGTTCTCATTTCTCTTCCCAATTTTTCCTCCACTTCTCTTATCTGCTTCTTAAGGTCCTCTATGGCCTGTAACCAGCTTGTATTTTCCTTTGAAGCTTTTGGTGTAGGAGTTCTGACTCCACTGTTTTCCTCCTATTCCATGCTTTGCTCCTTTTTGTCCCCAAAATAGGAATGTAATGTTGGAATCTTCTGTCTGCTTTGTTTCCTTTGCCTGCTCATTTTGCCACTCAATTACTTGACCTTTGGGCTTTTTGCCACAGCAGGACTCTGCCACCAGACAGGGGAGCTTTCATCCCAAAAGCTGGGATTCTCTCAGCTGCCGGAGATATTAGATGGGTGCCCTCTCTGAGGTCTCCACACCCTCTGGCAAGCTGGACACACACCCCAGAACCTCCACCCCAGATTACAATCCAGATCCAAGCAGGTTAAAGCAAGAGCGATCACCCCTCAGGCTGGTGCTTGGTCCCCCTACACTCTGCAGGCCAGGAGCTGAAGCTGCCACGTGGCGCTGGCTGGCTGTGCCAGCATCTCAGCGGCTTCTCGCCCCGGGGGTAAAATCCATGCACTCCCACTTACTGATCCCAAAGTCCAGACTGCAGAGACCTCTCACTTTGTCCCTTGTGTCTATGTGTTGATAAATCTGGAAATGGCCACAGCTGCTGCCGATCTGCAGTCCCTCTGGCCAGCGGCTGGTCAGGCCCACCCTGGGGCCAAAGCCTTGGATTGGGGCTGGGCTCGGCTCCCAGAGCGCTCTGCTGGATTCCTGCCAGCCTACCAGGCTGTCCTCAACGGGAGGCCAGCCTCTCTGTGTCATTTTGTGGGTTCTGCAGCTCCAAAGTTTTTTTAGAGTCCCCTTTTCACATGGATTGGGGAGGATGGAAGCCGGAGCTGCGGGAAAGTCGTGCTTCTACTCCACCATCTTGGCTCTGCCCCTCCCCAAATCCTAATATCGATAGAATAATGAAAAAAAAAAACAGACTGCAGAAAAAGAAATATGAACAATTTTAAAAAGAACTACAATAATTATCTGCAAAATTGTTCAAAACTAATAATCCCTTGATTCAAGTACTCAATTATTTATTGAAACGCCAAGCAAAGCATTACCAAATAATATCTCATACAATAACTAAGATGGGAACATTCATTATTAGAGGGACTCTAGGAAGACAGGCAACCTAAGTCACTTGTGTTGGTATTATGAATGGGTTCAACTGGTCTGGAAAACAATTTGGAAGAAAAACTTCACAACTGTTAATATCCTTTGACCAAGAGATCCTATTACATATGTGGACAATAGCTCAAGTATGTCACTGAAAACAAGACAAGACCCAGATGTATAAAGACATTCATGGAAGATTGGAAGATTGAATCGTTGTTAGGACCTGGGGATGTTTTTGCTATAGTATTTCAGAGAATGTTTTGACTCTGGTAAGGAATGATGAAGCTAGAGGGAGAGCAAGAATCAATGAATCACTTGGAGGGAGAAGACCTGAGAATTATTGCAAGATTCGAGCAGACTTGTCCTCCCTTCCAAGTGAGTCTCAGGAAGGAATCTGTGTAGGTAGTGGGAATGAAAGGCCAGAGGGATAGGACTGGCAGTCTTGGCCAGGTGCTTGCTTAGTTTTGTCAAGGCGCTGCTATTACAAATTTGACATTTGGCAGAGAATGAGATTGCTCTGTAGCAAAGGAACTTAATGATAAGTTTCTTTATATATATAGTGTTTCTCCAAAGCACTTCATAAATATTACCTCATTGGAGCTTCACAGTACTCTCATAAGTTATTATCCATAATAATTCATCTTTACAAATGAGGAAACAGAAGCTTTGGGTGGCTTGCCTAGGGCCACATGGCAGGGTTTGAACTGAGGTCTTCTGACTCCAGGTCCAGGACTTATGCCACCAAAGTGCCTCAAATAGTAGGCCTCTAAGTGCATAAAATTTCTCATTCTTGTTTTATAATAAGATAATCAAAGCACCAGTTCTGCAGAATAATGGCCTAATAGATCAAGGGGAATTGTGCAGTGACGTGGATAATATGAGCAATGTCTATATTTCTACCATGGCAAGATGAGTGACTTCCATTATTTGGTCATCTGTTAGAGTTCAATCTCCAACCAAAGTAAAACAATTAATAATTTTTTTATTTGGACTAATGATCATGCAATCCTTTAAAAGGTAGAACAAACTGGGGTGGGGGAAAACCTCTCTTCTGGACCTGATTCTCATTGATAAAAAGAAACTTATAGGGTAGAAATGATGGGAACCTTCAAGGGAGGTGAGCACCACAGCTCAGAGCTTGCAATGGAGAAAAGACATGGACAGTCTGACATGTACCCTTAATTTTAGGGGAGTAGGCTTGAGGGTTAAGAGAAAGGCTAAGCAGTTTCTGCTGACTTCAAATTCTACAAAGTAAGTAGGCCTGGGAGGGACAGAAGCTCTCAAGGATTAAATTCGGAAGGTAAAAAGAGAAAAACCTTCTAATGAACAGGAAAAGGGGCAGTTGTCAAACTCAAATAGAAATGGGAGCCGTTAAACTGTACCCCACACATAAGGACCACTGTAGGAGGAATATTGATTAAGAAAATTATATATTAACATTATTTATGTCCGTCCTACTATGTGTTGTCCCAATTACAGTTTAATCCAATTTAATGGTTCAGGCCATACTCAGTAGTTTTGTGTGTTTGATACCTCTGGTCTAAAGTGATCAATGTGGATGCACAGAGAATTCATTGAAAATAAGCAGAGAAGATAGAAGCAAGGGCAGTTAAGAGGGAATGAATAAAAGTACATCAGACCTGAACATTTTGAGTCAGTGTAGCAGCAAGCACCCCAGCGTCCCCAGGGTGTCTGCCAACACAGGTTCTTAGATCTGCTTTATTAAAGGAAAGCAACTCAAAATGGGTTAACAAGCTTACTTTAATCAGTCAGACATATATCGTTTACCTTGTTCAGGGGAAAAGGTCAGCACCCCGAACTTCAAAGTATACAGGCAGAATTATCAAGACAGAAACAGATCAAGTAGACAGATTTCCAAACTGTCCAACCATTACATCCATACCCAGTCAATATCTGGGTTTCCACATCTGGGTTTTTCAAAGCCAGGGGGCCTCTGGACAACGGCTTCCCAGAATTTCATCTGATCAAATCACAGAACACTTCTCAAAGTGAGCCCCCAAAACAAAGCCTCACATCAGGGCTTATATAGCCTTCTCCTGGCTCAGAGAATGTAACAACCTTATTGACCCACTGGCCAATCAAAAAGTATCTACTGAAAAACAAGCCTCCCACCCCAGGTTTCAGGTGCACTTTAGCCTAGGGGCACGGAAGATCTTCCAAATTTGCATTCCCATTACATTCAGGAATGCTAAAGTTCATATTGAGTTGAGGCTGGGGAGCAACCAAAGGATGGCAAAAAAATGTTTTGCTGCTGATGCTGTTTGGCTTTCCATGTCTTTGTCAAGGAGAACAATCTTTGCACAAGGAAGGCAAAACATAAATGGCTAGTATGGAGCTTATAGCAAAGATAATGCAGAGAGGCAAATTTCATCCATTCTTAAGAAGACCTAATAATTCTTAGTAAATTTAAGTCAACTGGCACAGATGAATGACCTTTTAAATGGGCATAGAAGCAACTGGTCAATGAGACTGCTAGGCCTGATGTTTGAAAGAATATGGAGAAAACAAGAAATACCTCAGAGATTGAAAATGGATAAATATTGTCCCAGTTTTTAAAAAGGGAAGAGGATGGATCTGCCAGATATCTTCCAAGACCAGAGAACTTGGCTTCAATTCCTGGCAAAATTCTAGAAAAGAAAATGGTGCTCAAGGACAGGTCATGCCAGACTGATTTCTTTTTCTTTTTTGACAGGATTATTAGACTGGTAGATCAGGGGAATGCTATAGATTTCAGAAAAGCATTTGGTGAAATCTTTCATGCTATTCTTGTAGCCAAGGGGATAAAATATGGGTGATATGATAGTACAGTTTTTGGGTTTGCCACTGATTGAGAAACCATAAGCAAAGAGAAATCAGTAACTGATTAATGTAGTTTCAAGGTATGTTTCTATTAGAATTTCCCTAGGATCTGACCTTGGCCTTGTTTTACTTGACATTTTTATCAGTGACTTGTATGAAAGCCTAGATCAATAAATCAGCAAGCATATGGTAATCACCTGCCATATGCCAGGCAATGATGATACAAAGAAAAACAATGAAAAAATTCCTATTCTCAAGATATTTTCATTTTATTGAGGAAAGCAGCATAAGACTACTTGTCATATTCATAGGTGACATAAATGTGGGAGGGAGAGCTAACATACGGAATGGCAAAATCACAATCCAAAAAGATTTGACAGTCTAGAACTTTAATAAGATTAAATTTAATACAGGTATGTATACACACACACACACACACACACACACACACACACACATATATATATATATATAAAGTCTTACACTTGGGTAAGAATACTCAGCTTCTTGAGATAAGAAATTTGGAAATATAGCAGTTTCTCTGAAGAAGATCTGAGGGTTTCAGTGGACTGCAAGCTCCATATGAGTTTGATGGTGTCTGCATGAACATTTGGGGTGCTACTGCATTTCTTTTGAGCTCTCTCAATTCTTCTTTGCTGATAGAGCACAGCACCTTTTCTGATGTGGGGGTGCCATGCTGAGCAGTCCTGTGCCAATGTCTCCCATGTCACACAATCAATTCCCAAGTTCTTAAGGGAGACCTTGAGAGTGTCCCTCTACCGCTTCTTCTGACCAGCATGTGAATGCTTGCCCTGTGTGAGTTCTCCATAAAATAGTCTTTTTGCCAAGCATACATTTAGCATTCTAACATGGCCAGCCCATTGGAGTTGCACTCTCTGAAGCAGAGATGGAATGCTTGGCAGTTTAGTCTGAGTAAGGACCTCAGTGACTGGTACCTTATCAAATATAAACTTCTTTGTTTGACATTTAAAGCTCTTTACATTTTGGCCCATTTTACCTTTTCCAGTTTTTTGAGGTTTTTTTTTTTTTTACACATTACTTGCCTTCACACATTCAGTGACTTAGCCATACTGGACTACTTGTTTATCCACACACATAACACTACCTCCTGTCTCTATGCTTTTGTACCAGTTGTCCACCAGGCATGGAATGCTCTCCCTCATCATCTTCATCTCTTGGAATCCCTGGTTACCTTCAACACTCAACTCACAAGCTACCTTTTACAAGAAGCCTTTTCTGAGGTGTCCCTTCCCTCCTTTTCTCTGCACCCCTCCCCTTCTTCCCCTGCTGCTTGGGTCCTCGGGTCCTTTCTCTCAAAAATGCCATATATTTATTTTGTATATGAATATATACATGCTATGTCTTGTTCTGATTGGCTCCAGAGGTCAGAACCAAAAGTAAGGGGTGGAAATGGCAAAGAGGCAGATTTAGGCCTAGTGGAAGGAAATCTGGCTAAGAATTAGCATCATTCAACAGTGGATTGGGCTGCCTGCCTCAGGAGGTGACTAGTTTCCCCCTCTTTGGAGGACGTCAAGAGCTTCTTGTTGAGTATGCTGTCAACAGGTTTCTTGTTCAGGGAAAGGTTAAACTAGATGCCTCTGAGATTCCTTCCAACTCTGATATTTAGTTATCTCAAAGCACTGGGTACATTTCTAAATGCTAAATTTTCTTTTTCTTAAAAATAAGCAGTCCTTTACATCAGAGTAATACATTTATTGAAACCATAGTAGACCTATTAAAAATAGCCATTTACTAAAATACATTTAAAATTAGCTTAAAAATTGTGAAGTAAAGGCAGGGACTCACCTGAGATCTCCTAAATTCCCTTCTAACGACATTGAAATAACACCTCAAAGTGAATTCTGGAGTGGCAGAACCAAGAAAAGGGCAGTGTGAAACAATTTTCTAGTCAAGACCACTTAAAAGGTCTGTCTCACTGGGGTGAGTGGAAAACAGTCCAGTGCAAGCCAGCAGCAGGCCTCGAGAGTGGTTGAATTGTCAGTGGAGTGTTCCAGAGTTCTCAGTGTATAGATGGTAAGGGGGTCAGACAACTGGTCAGAAGGGGATTAAAGGGGACCCTTTGATGGCATTGGCAACAGGCTTTGTTGCACTGTCCATACATGATTCCTGGTTACAGTCCTAGGGCAAGGAGGAGCATTAGCAGGAGCACAGTACCTAGTCAAAGTTCTGGGATGATACAACAGTGCTTGTGGTCACTCACAGACTAGAGTACAGTCGAGGAGAACAATGACCACACCTTTTCTTAGGTATACCACCTTAGAAAAATTGAAAACTTATAGTCCTCTAGAACTAGCTCTGAAAGCAGCACAAAATTCCAGAATTTAGGATAGTGCCCTCTCCACCCTGGGAGCATAGACTAAATTTTAGCATAAATTTTTTTATAAGCAATCAGGGTTAAGTAACTTGCTCAAGGTTACATGGCCAGTTATTCCTGAGTGTGGTGCTAGGTATCTGAGCCCAGATTTGATCCCCAGATCATCCCCACACTGGAGCAGGCGCTGTTACTCACTGAGCCACCTGGCTGCCCCTAAGCAATTGGGGTTAAGTAACTTGCTCAAGGTTACACGGCCAGGTGTTTCTGGGTGGGTGCTAAGTGTCTGAGCCCGGGATTCGATCCACAGGTCATCCCAACACTGGAGCCGGTGCTCTTACTTGCTGTGCTACCTGGCCGCCCCTAACATAAATTTTAAAGTCAAGAATTAGTCTGGAAAAAATAGCAAACAAAAAATGATGTGATCATAGAAAGTTAACTATGGTGACAGAGAAGATCAAAATACAAACTCAGAAGAAGACAACAATATCAAAACCTCAAAAAAAAGTTAATTGGTCTCAGACTCAAAAAAGAATTCCTGAAAGAGGTCAAAAAGAATTTTAAATGTCAAATAAGAGAAGTAGAGGAAAAGTTGGGGAAAGAAATGAGAGTGACGGAAGAAAATCATGAAAAAAGAGTCAATAGCTTGATAAAGGAGGCACAAAAAATACTGAAGAAAATAACACCTCAAAAAACAGATCAAATGTTCTTCACTGAAGTGAGAAACTTTTTCAAAAGCAGAATTGGACAAATGGAAAAGGAGTTATAAAAGCTCACAAAAGAAAATAAATACTTAAAAATTAGAATTAGGTAAGTGGAAATTAATTGTCTTCATGAGACATCAAGAAACAATCAAACAAAATCAAAAGAATGTAAAAATAGATGAAGATGTGAAATATCTCATTGAAGAAACAATGATGTGGAAAACAAAATAAGGAGAGATAATTCAAGAATTATTGGACTACCTGAAAACCGTGTTCAAAAAAAGAGACTAGATATCATATTGCAAGAAATTAACAAGAGGGGCAGCTCGGTGGTGCAGTGAATAGAGCACTGGCCCTGGAGTCAGGAGGACCTGAGTTCAAATCTGGCCTCAGACACAACACAAAATCTAGCTGTGTGACCCTGGGTAAGTCATTTAACCCCAATTGCCCTCCAAAAAGAAAAAAAAAGTAAATTAACAAGGAAAACTGCTCCGATAGCCTAAAACCAGAGGATAAAATAGAAATGGAAAGAATCTACTGCTTACTTCCAGAAAGAGATACCAAAATGAAAATTCCCAGGAATATTATAACCAAATTCCAGAGTTCCCAGGTCAAGGAGAAAATATTGCAAGCAGCCAGAAAGAAACAACCCAAATACTGTGAAGCCACAGTCAGGATAACACAAGATTTAGTAGCTTTTAAATTAAAAGATCATAGGACTTGGAATATGACATTCCAGAGGAGCTAGGATTACAACCAAAAATCACCTACTCAACAAAACTGAGTATAATCTTTCAGAGGATAAGATGGATATTTAATGAAATAAAGGGTATTCAAACATTCCTGATGAAAAGACCAGAGCTGAATAAAAAAAAAATTGACTTTCAAATATAAGATTCAAATGCAGAATAAAAAGGTAAACAAGAGGGGCACTAGATGGTGCAGTGAATAGAGCAATGGCCCTGGAATCAGGAGGACCTGAGTTCAAATCTGATCTCAGACAATTAACATTTACTAACTGTGTGACCTTGGGCAAGAAACTTGATCCTAATTGCCCTGTCTTCCCCCTTCCAAAAAAAAAGACTAAAAAAAGTAAACAAAAAAGAGGGATTCAATAAGGTGAAACTCTTTACATTCTTACGTGAGAAGATGATTCTTGTAACTCCCAAGAACTTTATCATTATTAGGGCAGTTAGAAGGAGCATACATAGAGGGCACAGGAGCAAATTGACTATGATGGGATGATATCCAAGAAAATAAAATTGAAGTTTGAGAAAGATGGGTGCATTTGGGAGGAGGGAGTGAGAGGTAGAATGGGCTAAATTGTCTCACATAAAAGAACTTTTACAGTGGAAGGGAAGAAAGGTTTGGGTGACAGGCAAAGATTGAATTTTACTGTCTTCAAAATTGGCTTAAAAATGAATAACATACAAACTCAGTTGGTTTTAGGAATCTATCTTGCCCTACAGGAAAGTAGAGGGGAAAGGGAAAAGAGAAGGGAAGTGCTGAGGGGAGGGAAGATTGGGGGAGGTGGTTGTCAGAAATAAAACACTTTTGAGGAGGGACTGGATGAAAGGAGAGAGAGAAGGCTAAACAAAGAAAAAATAGGGTCAAAAGAAATACATAGTAATCATAACTGTGAGCATGAATGGGATGAACTCACACATAAAGTGGAAGAAGATAGGAGAGTCAGTTAAAGACCAGAATCCTACAGTATATTGTTTACAAGATACACACCAGAAACAGAGAGACACACAGAAAGTAAAGGTAAGGGACTGTGGCAGAATCTATTATGCTTCATTTGAAGTAAAATAAAAAAGCAGGAATAACAATCATGATCTCAGACAAAGCAAAAGCAAAAATAGATCTAATTAAAAGAGATAAGCAGGGAAACTACATTTTGCTGAAAGGTACCATAGACAATGAAGTAATATCAATACTAAGCATATGTGTATCAAATGGTATAACATCCATATTCTTAAAGGAAAAATTAAATGAGTTACAGGAGGAAATAGATGATAAAACTATACTAGTGGAGGACCTCAACTTTCCCCTCTCAGAACTAGATATATAACCAAAAAATAAACAAGAAAGAGGTTACAGAGATGAATAGGATTTTAGAAAAGTTAGATATTATAGACTTCTGTAGAAAAATGAGTGGAAATAGAAAGGAACATACCTTTTTCTCAGCAGTACATGGCACTTAAATAAAAATTGACTATGTATTAGGGCACATAAACCTTAAACAAAATACAGAAAAATTAAATACATCCTCTTTAGACCACAGTGCAACAGTAATTATATTAAATAAAGGGCTGTGGAAACATAGATTTAAAATTAATTGGAAACTAAATAGTCTAATCCTGAAGAACGAGTGGGTCAAACGACAAATCATAAAAACAAATAAATAATTTCATGAAAGAGAACAACAATGAGACAGCATAATAAAATTTATGAGATGTAGCAAAAAAATACTTAGGGGAAAGTTTATATCTCTAAATACTTATATTAATAAAAATAGAGAAAGAACAGATCAATGTGATAGTAATGGAATATAAAGATTCCCCTGTATTGGCTTGGTTTTCAAATTGATTGTGTTAAAACCCAGAGCTTGTTAATCCCACCTGTGGGATGGACTTGTTAATATGAAAAGAAAGTCCTGAACTGGGAGGAGCTGGTGACGTAGATTTGGAGAGACAAGAGAGAGGCAGAAGAACTTTTTGCAAGCAGCACCTTGTGGAAGCAGAGAGAGACTGAGAGAATTGCTGGGGGCCACTTTGAATTGCCCTGGACTTTGGAGACCTGCCCCCTGAGCTGCCAAGGACTGAGGAGACATGGCTGTTTTGCTGGTACTTTGTCTGTCTGTTTTGATGTTGTTTTGCCAGATTTGTCCACTGGTGCTGCTTCCAAAAAGTTCTTCTGCCTCTCTCTTGTGTCTCTCCAAATCTACGTCACCAGCTCCTCCCAGTTCAGGACTTTCTTTTCACATTAACAAGTCCATTCCACAGGTGGGATTAACAAGCTCTGGGTTTTAACACAATCAATTTGAAAACCAAGCCAATACAGGGGAATCTTTATATTCCATTACTATCACAATCAATGAAGTGGGCATGCTACTAAAAAAAAATAAAACTTGAAGAAGAACAAATGTAAAACCCTCAATTAAACACCAAATTGGAAATCCTGAAAATCAAAGGTGAGATTAATAAAATTGAAAGTAAGGAAACTATTGAACTAATAAATAAAAGTAAGAGTTGGTTTTATGAAAGAAACAATAAAATAGATAAACCATTGGTAAATTTGATTTAAAAAAGAAAGAAGAAAACTGAATGCCAGTATCATGAATGAAAAGGGTTAATGCACCATCAATGAAGATGAAATTAAAAAAATTATTAGGATCTGTTTTGCCCCATTATATGCCAATAAATTTTAATAATGTAAGTGAAATTGATGAATATTTACAAAAATAAAAAATGTTCTGATTAACAGAAGAAGAAATAGAATACTTAAATAACCCTATCTTAGGAAAAGAAACTGAACAAACCATCTACAAGTTCCCTAAGAAAATAATCCCAGGACTAGATGGATGTATAAGTGAATTCTACCAGACATTTAAGGAACAATTGAAAAAAGGAAAAGTTCCTATATATGCAAAAATATTTATAGTAGCTCTTTTTTCATGGTGGCAAAGAATTGGACATTGAGGGCATACTCATCAGTGGGGAATGACTCAAAAAGTTTTGGCATATGATTGTGATTTAACACTATTGTGCTATAAGAAATGACATTCAGAACTCTTTCAGAAAAACCTGGAAAGACTTAAAGGAACTGATGCCAAGTGAAGTGAGCAGAACCAGGAGAACATTGTACACAGTAACAGCCATATTTTATGACGATCACTTGTGAATGACTTAACTATTCTTTTTTTTTTTAAAGCAATCGAGGTTAAGTAACTTGCTCAAGGTTACATGGCCAGTTATTTTTGTGTGGGTGCCGAGTATCTGAGGCCGGATCTGAGACCGATCCCAGGTCGCCTGATGCTAGGGCTGGCACTCTTACTCACTGTGCCACCTGGCTGCCCCTTAACTCTTCTTAACAATACAATGATCAAAGACAGTTCTGAAGGACTAATGATGAAAAGTGCCGTCTACCTCCATGGAAAGAACTGATAGAATCTGAATACAGATTGAAGTATTTTTTTTAACTTTCTTCATTTTTCTTTCTTTTTTGTTGTTTTTGTGTATAACATGACTAAAATGGAAATGTATTTCACATGATTGCACATGTATAATATATAAAATTGCTTGCCTTCTCAAGGAAGGGTAGGGGAAGGGGAGGAGGGAGAGAATTTTTGACTCAAATTTTTAAAAAATGAATATAAAAATTATTTTTACATGTAATTGGAATTTTTTTTAATTGAGTAATTAGGCCTATGTTACAATGATATTAAATTTCCCCATTTTGTTTTCACCCTGTACCCAGTGTCACTGTGAGGATTTTTATCCATAGTTTTAGCCCCTATGTTTTCAATTATATTTTAAAGGAAAATAGTTAGTTAATTATTGTCTCTCTAAACTGTGAAAAGTATCTTTGGACATACATTGCAAGTTTTTCACAAACTTCAATCACTCTGGCTGGGAGAACATTCATTTAGGGATCATTACCTATTTAGATGTCATATAGAATGTTACATATTACAAATATATTGACTCATACATTATAGTTATACAATAGAAATTAGAAATATGACACAATGATGTCGAGCTCACCTGGCCTAGGCATTTAACTATCATTTAGGATTATGTGGTGGTGTTTTTTTTAAGTCTTTAAGGGAAATAAATTGATTCTTCATTACATGTCTGTGAGAAACCCTAAGTCCTGGTCTGGTTTGTATCTGGACTGGAGCACAAATTATTGTTCCCTATCTCAACATTCCATATCTGGCCTTTCTGTGTGGCCTTCACAAGCTGTCCTTTGTTCCTGGTATACATTCCCAAGGGTAGTTAGTGGAAAGCTCGAATGGTCTTCTCTTCCCAAATTGTAATATGTCACATAAATATTTCTGGGCCCTGAGTAAAAAAAGCCAAAACATGACTTGTTTTCTTTTTTTCTTTTTGGAGGGCAATTGGGGTTGAGTGACTTGCCCAAGGTCACTTTGTGTTAAGTGTCTGAGGCCAGATTTGAACTCAGGTCCTTCTGACTCCAGGGCCAGTGCTCTATTCAACTGTGCCACCTAGCTGCCCCCCTTGACTTGTTTTCTTCAAGGGGCTTGCATTCTAATGCAGGAGACCATATATACATACAAACATACATAAATAAATATATATATACACACATGTGTGTATTTATGTATGCATGATACTCTTTATATATACTATATATAGGCATATCTATCTGCTTTACTATATATGTATGATGCAACATATATGATATATACAGATATTATTTATCTATAGGTATGTTTATATGATACTATTTTGTTCAGTCATTTCAACTATGTCTGGCTCTTTGTGACCCCATTTGAGGTTTTCTTGGCAAAGATACTGGAGTGGTTTGCCATTTATTTTCCCATCTCATTTCATAGATGAAGAAACTGAGGCAAACAAGGTTAAGTGACTTGCCCAGGGTCACACTGCTAGAAAGTATCTGAGGCTGAATTTGAACTCAAGATAAGAAGACTTCCTGACTCTAGACTTGGCACTTTATTCACTGCTGTACCTAGCTGCCTATATGATATTATATATCTATATACTATATTATATATATGTATATATGATACTATATATCAGTAAATAAAAATATATGCAGAATACATGGAAGGTAATCTCAGAGGATAAGGTACTAGTAGTTGGAGGAACCTAGAAAACCTCCTGAAAGAGGTAACCCTTGAACTGAGTCTTAAAGGAGGCCAACAGTTCTAATAGGAAGAGGTTAGGAGCAGGAGCCTTCCAGACATGGGGGACAGCCAGTGCCAAGGCATAACGATGGAAGATGGAGCATTGGATATTCAAGTGGTACAAATAGGCTAGTATGACTGGACCATAGGGTCCCTCGAAGGGAATAATGTATTAAATACTAGAAAGATAGGAGTGGCCAGTTTGTAATGCACTTTAAATGTCAAATAGAGGAGTTTCTATTTGGTCCTACAGTAATAGGAAGTCAGCATTTACTGAATAGGGGGATGATGTGGTCAGGCTTGCACTTTAGGAAAATCATTTCATTTTTTGCAGCTGTGTGGGAGATGGATTGGAGCTAGGAGACACTTGAGACAGGGATACCAATCAGAAACTTATTGCAGTAGTACAAGCAAGAGGTAATAAGGGCCTGAACTAGCATAGCATGGTACTGTGTGACTAGAGAGGGGAGGATATATGTGAGAGATGTTGTACCACAAGAAATATCAAGTCTAAGGGGCGGCCAGGTGGCTCAGTGAGTAAGAGCACCAGCTCCAGTGTCAGGATGACCTGGGGGATCAAATCCGGGCTCAGATACTCAGCACCACACCCAGAAATAACTGGCCGTGTAACCTTGAGCAAGTTACTTAACCCCGATTGCTTTAAAAAAAAAGAAATATCAAGTCTAGATTACAATATATGAGCAAAATCAATGCAAGTGTAGTTAGAAGAGAAATAGTTAAGTGGCAAAAAATAAATCTTTGGAGCAATTTTTCCGATAAAGGTCTCAGATTCGAGGTATATAGGGAACTGTTCAAAATAAATGAGAACTAGAATTATAAATGTTTAAAGGATATAAACAAGAAAATTTCAAAAGAAAGGCAAACTCTTTACAACCATATGAAAAAAGCTCCAAAGCATTCATAAAAAGGGAAATTATAATCAAAATAACTCAGAGGTTCTACCTCATACTCATTAGATTAGTAATGCTGACAAAGTAGTAGGGCTGTTGTGAGGTTCAGATGAGATGATGGGTGTAAAGCACACCTTGAAGTACTATACAGATGCTAGTTTTTATTAGTATTATTATCATTGTCATTGACTTACAGTCAGTAGGTCTTCACGTGGTGAAGACTTCATTTTCTGAGCCTTCCACTGCATTCCTATTGAGTTCAAACAATGTTTGTAAAGCAAGAGAGAGGGATGCTGGTAAATGTTTAACAACCAGACTCTCTGGGGAAAAATGCACGTACATACACTTTTAAGTTTCATCTGCTTTATTAACATTTTCTTATGTTCAGACAGTCAACAAAAAATATATCAAACCCTGATTTGTAGTGGTTTCTAAGGCATGAAGGCTCACACTTACAATTTAACAGTCAGCTCTTACAAGCCAGTTAGAGCTGACTCCAACACATCCCAGCAATGAGGAAAATGACAGTTGTTGGAAGGGCTGTGAGAGGACAGATAAAATGATGTGTTATCAGTGAAGCTGTAATGTGATCTAACCATTCTGTAAAGCAGTTTGGAATAATACTTTACTAAGCTATATATGCCATTCAATTCTGTGATACCAGTACCAGGGATACACCTGGATTGTATCCCTGATGATTGTTCTAAGTCACCTAACCTCTCTGACCCTCAGTTTTGTCATCTTTACAACGGAGATTATAATACACAAAACTCCTACCTGGTGGGGATAAGACTATATAATAGTCCTAATTCTATTTCTAAGATAATGATATGGAAGCACTTTGCAAACTTAAAGAGATATGCTAATGTCAGGCATTACTATTGTTTTTATTGCTGCCTTATGAGCAAAATTCCAACCCGTCAATGGAATAAAAGGAGTTACTCTCCACTCCCTTTCTCCACACCTCAAAAATTGAGTTCTGTGGCTTAGAAATACTGTCCAAGTGGGTCTCTGTACCCAGTAGTTCCCCAAACCATTTGCTTCCCAGATTTTTTTTGTTATGACAATAGGTACAAACAGTTTCTCTCTCTTTCCAAGTGTGAGAAGTGGGAGTGCATTGAAACCACTCACCTATTCCATTTCAGGACAGCTAAGTGGTGCAGTGGATAGAGCACCAGGCCTGGAGTCAGGAAGACTCATCTTCCTGAGTTAAAATCTGGCCTCAGATATTTACTAGCTGTGTGACCCTGGGCAAGTCACTTTACCCTATTTGCCCCAGTTCCTAATCTGTAAAATGAGCTGGAGAAGGAAATGTCAAACCACTCTGGTATCTTTACTAAGAAAACCCCAAATGGAGTCACAAAGAATCAGATGTGACTGAAGCAACTAAACAAATTTCATTTCAAGTTGTTGATTCAGTCAGCACCAGGAGTTGTCCACTAAAATTGCCGCAGCTTTTGTAAAAAGCTGATTCTCTGTGAGGAAAGGAGGCTGCTCAAAGAGATAGATAGCTGTTTCTCCTTTTTTTTGAGGGGGGGGAGGAAGTAGTTAGAGGGAATATCTCTATGGGACCTCTACTCCATTAGGTCCTGACAGTTTTTATGAAACTGTGTTTTTTTCTTGCCTTGTCTAAATCCAAATATTCTATGTTTGTAAGGATCCTGAAGTTTTAAGCAGTTTTCCTTTGTTTCTCCAGGGTTTTTTGTTAATTAGTTTTTTCTTTTTGGTACTTTCAGAAGTGTTTCAGGCTAATTGGATCCTAGAGACAAGCCCTGAGGGTAGAAACCAGAGAATAAGCTTTTGTACCCTTCTCCCTATGTGATTGCTGCCTAAAAGTGAGAAATCAGGTTCACTGATAAAGCTGTTAACTCGCATAACATTGGAAATCATTTATCAGTAAGTCAGGCAAGAAACATTTATGAAGTACCTACTATGTTTCAAGCACTGTGTTAACACTGGGTATACCAATAGAGGCAGAAGACATTCCCTGACCTTGATGAGCACATAATATAGTGTCCCTATTTATATGATTCATAGTCTGTTTTAATTGCTAATAGTAATATAGTCTCAAAGCAGCAAAATAACACATAAATGTGTGCAAGTACTCTGTGGACACAATTGTATTTTATTCCCATGATTATTTCAGGTTCTTTATTTCAGTTGTTCTTATAGTTTTCAGAGCTGTTATTTCGCATAAGAACACTTTTGCAAACCTACATTAATAAAATTAAGATGTGTAGAATTGGGCTAATCTTTTTTTTAATTACCTGAAATTTATTCAATCTAGAAACCATTATTAGTTTAATATTACTGCTTGCTTTTGGTTTGGAATTATTATTTTTTAAAAGCATTTTAAGTATTTAACTTAAATTTTAAGAAATGGTCTACATTTTAGCTTAAATATTCAGGCTTTAGCCTCAATGAATGGAATCATTTCAAGTGTAATAACCCTGTTTTCTTCCTTGTATTGTGAGGCTTTATGAGAGAGCACTCAAATATTAAGTAATTTGAATGCCGATCACCTTAAAATGACAGACAGAGAGAGATGGATTGAGAGAGAATGTGTGTGTGGCCAGAATTTTTTTTAATCTGTCCACTAATGTATTAGTAATCCCTCCTGCCTTGATGTCTCTGAAAATGTGGAACACATGCCACCTCTGCCTTCATTCAAGCCATTGTTAAACATTGTGAACAGCACAAGGTCAAAGACATATCTCTGAGATGTTCCACTAGAGACCGCCTTCTAAACTGACCTCATCTCAGATGGCTGCAATTGAAATGACGAGATCCAGCCATTCAAACAACTCCGAAGAGTCCAACTGTGCTGTCATTTGGCCCATATCTCTCCATCTTATCTACTATAGCATAGCATCAGAAGCTTTGATAAAAATCTACTTAAACTGCATCTGTAGCTTTACCGGGGACTTTCCTGTTACTCTCTCTGGTGCCAAATGGAAATGAAGTTAGTCTGGCATGGCTTGTACCTGATGAACCCAACTCAGCTTTTATACTTCAGTGCTTCCCTTTCCAAGTGCTCACAACCCAACCTTTTAATATGTTCTAGAATTTTGTCCCCAGTACAAGTTAAGTTTAGTTTGCAGACTCCATTCTCTTCTTGCTTTTAAAAATTGGGACATTTGTCCTTCTTCATCCCTGGGAAAGCTCTAATATTATTTAAAATTGTTTTTTTAAGTGGCTCAGTAATCATATTTGGTGGATCTTTCAGTACTTATAATATAGTATGTCCAGGGCTAGGGACCTCACTGAAGGTAACTAGATGTTCTTCAGCCATTGCCTCATTTATTTTGGGTTTCCATCCCCTGCTATTTTGACCTGTTTTTCCCAATCTGAAGAGCATTCTACTTGGAAAAAAAAGTGGAAGGCAAATGAGACTTGAGCATTTCAGACTTCTCATTGTCACCCATTGTCATCGACTCATCTCTCCTGAACAATAGTTGTCTCTTCTTTGATTTTTCTGTTGTCCCCAACATAACTTAAAAAATCTCTTATCTAGGAATTTATCTGGGTACATTTTAAATATAATACTCATTGTTGAAAGCACAGTGCATAATAGAAACTCACAGTTTTATATGCATTCCTTTTTTGTTATACTTTGTAGGTTGTAATGTTTATGTTTGCTAATGATTGTTAGGTTCAGAATAAACAGGGAAAAAAATTAAATTCCTTGTCGCTGTCCTTAGCATTCAATTCCATATTTATCCTGCATTTCAAGTTTCTGTTATCCATTTTTGTTCTGCCCTTTGCACGCATTCTCCTGGTCAGAGAAAACTGAAATAAAATCAGTTGAGAACAGCTCTCTTTTCCTTCTCTCATCCATTTTCACTGTCCTGTCCACCTGAAGTCACAAGCCAATCCTCCTTTCCCCTGTTCTGTAAGCCTTCGCTCTCTTTATCAGCCTCACCTTGTTCCAAACATTAGCACCAAAGAAACATGTTATTCTTTTGAATTCATCCTCATTCACTTGCCATTGCTACCTTCTGTATCTGTGCTTTCAAAATCTGAGTTGGCTGATGAAATCAACCCCACATTTGAGTCTGTCAGTCTGTGCCCGGAGTTTGGCTCTATCTTTCTCATAAACTCCTTAATGAAGGGGGTGCTTGTCCACGATTCCCTTTCCTGTTCTTCTTATTTTATTGCCCCTCCTGATTAGTTACAGTTAGGTCTATGACAACAGTTCCCCTCTTTGTTTCTTCCACCTTCTGAAGGAGGACATTTCATTAAAGCAGCTCAGTCTTAACACTGGCTCATATTCTGGAAGTGTAAAAGCTCCAACTAATGTCTGAATAGTGTAACTTCCCCATTATTACATATCCTTAGTATCCTGGGGGAGTAATTAGCAGATAGGAAACTGTGAACTGCTTTTGTTTTCCACAAACGTCTAGCTTCCTTTCAAGGTGGGTATCCCCAGAGCCTAGTGGAAAGAACCAAGGATCGATCCTAGTTCTTGTTCTTTTTAACATTTTTATCGGTGATTTGGGTTAAGGCAGGATTGTTATGGTTATCCAATCTGCAGATTGTACTGAGGTGGGAAGGAAAGCTAATATACTGAATGATAGGGTCAGGTTCCAAAAGGTTATTGACAGACTAGAGCACTAGAATGAATCTAACAAGATGAAACTCAATAGGGATAAATGTAAAATCTTATATGCGGGTAAAGCAAATCAACTTTGCAACTACAAGATGGGAGGGGGGTATAGTTAGCAGTTGGAAAAAAAAATTGTGGGGGTTTTAGTTGACTATAAGCTCAATGTTAGTCAATAATAGGATGTGGCAGCCAAAAATCTAATGTGATCTTGGTTTAAATTAACATAGTTTTCGGGAATAAGGTAACAATACCCCCCTCCCAAGACTCGGTTTCATCAGATTTTATTTGGAGTAAGACTATGTTAAATTTTGTGCACCACAGTTTAGAAAGGCTGTTGATACAGTGGTCCACATCCAGAGAAGGTCAGCTAGGATGGTGAAGAGCCTTTGAGTTCATGCTACACAAGGATTACTTGAAGGCGCTAGGAATGTTTAACCTGGAGAAGAGAAAGCTGTCTTATTGGAAGGTTGTCATTTGGAAGAAAGATTAGAATTGCTCCATTTGACCCAAGAGTGTAGAACCAAAAGCATTGGGTGAAAGTTGCAAAGAGACAGCTTTAGCCTTGATGTCAGAGAAAAAGTTCCTAACAATTAGATCTTTCTCAAAGTGTAGTGGGCTGCCTCAGGAAGCAACAATCGGATTCCCCTCAAGAGAGGTGTTTAGAAGAGATTTGATAACCACCCATCTATAGGTGCATTAGGGTGGGGTAGACTAGATGGCAGCTGAGGGTCCTGCAACCAAACCCTAAAATTCTGAGATTCAATGATTATGTATACATTAAAATGTATGTGTGACATAGCTATCCTGATTTGCTTATAAGTCAATAACAAATGGACTTCCTAGACTTTATAATTATTCTAAAGTCAGCTATTTATATTTTATTTTTTATTTAAACTATTGATTTTCTTTCTAGAATAATTCTAAAATAAATAGAAACAAGAGTTTATATGTGTTAGTTCAATTTCTTCAACTTACAAAACCTCAGGGAAATTTATACCTGTTATTTTTATCTGGTCTGATGCAGTCAACAGCCTTTGCTGAGAATTGATCACAAGTAGAATATCATCAGAGCCAGATGTTTTCAATCCATCAATAAACAGATTGTTTAATTTTTCATAGTTATCTGGGAGTATTTTGGGTTTTTAAAAATACCTTAGAAGACTGATTGCAGTCACCAGTACATCTTTTTTAAGCATAGCACACTGAACAAATAAACACTTAATTCATTTAAATGATCAGCAAGAATGATATCAACCTCAAATGCGCACAAGGTGAAATCCACCACCAGGCAATAATAATTCAGATGCTCATCTTTTCCCTCCTCTTGCAAACTACACGACAAGGAGGCATGTCCATAATTCCTTGGAAGAGTAATGCACGTTTCGTGTGTGTGTCAAGGATAGACTAGACCTGCCAATTAAATAATGAAAAAGATTGTCTGGAAACAAAGGACAATGGTTATCTTGAGGCAAGATAAAAAGTCAATTCTGAAATATAAATCACATTCAAATCAGTGCATTCAAATTGCATGAAGAAAGAGTATAATTACTTTTCAGTCTGGAGTCACTAGATTAGAAATATAAAATATGGGACCACTTTTCAGAGCCTTAAGGAAGTCAGTTGGGCAGATAGCAGTCCTACTTCTAAGACATTCTTGCTTTTAAACTCTCATAGTTCAGCTACAGATGAAACTGAAATTGTAAATGTCTCGGAGTGGACAGCAATGGCTGCTGGATCAGAGTGATGCTATTCTCTGTTGGGTACTGGGAGGATATTCCTCCCCTGCCAGCCTGTGCTAACTCTGATTGGTCAGCATCTTTGTTTCTCTTCCCTCACCTTAGCAATCTAACTTTTCAATAACATTTCTACAGATTTGAGAAGAGGGTTTTAATCTAAACTAGAAAGTGCTAGGAAAATGGGGTAAGATTTAATAAGATGAAATTTAATAGTGATAAATGTCGAGCCTTGCACTGGGCTCAAGAAATCAACTTCATGAGTACAAGAAGGGGAAGGTCCAGTTACATGGCAGTTTCTCTGTAAAAGGGTCTGGGGGTTTTAGCGGATTGCAAGCTCAGTATAAGTCAGTGCTGTGATGTGGCAGTGAAGAAAGATAATGGGATCTCAGTCTGCATTAAGAGAGGCATTGCTTCCAGGACCAAGGAGATAAAAGTCCTGATGGTGCTCTGCTTTGGTCAAAGCCACATATGGTGCTGTTCAATTCTGGGCTCCACTCTTTAGAGGCGACATTCATAAGCTGGAAAGCAAAGCCTTGAATCCAGCTATATGAGAATCATTTGGATGAACTGGGAGTGTTTAGCCTGGAGAAGAGAGAGCTAGGGAACATGATAACTATCTTCAAGTATTTGAAAGGCTGCCATCTGGAAAAGGAATTGCATTTGTTTTTCTTTGTCCTGGAGGACAGAGCTAAAAGCACTGGAAGAAAGTTGCAGAGAGACAACTTTAGACCTGATGTCAGGCAAAACCTCCCAACAATGTGACCTGTTCTAACATGGGATAGACTTCTTCAAGAGTACATGAGTTTTCTCTTGCTGGAAGTCTTCACCACTTGTCACTGTTGTAGTAAAGAGGTAATGGGGTTAGACTAAACGGCACTTAAGAAATTCTGGTTGGATTGTATTAGATTGGACCTGTTCTTTCATTAAATACATGTTAGCAATTATAAAAGCTACATCACATGGTATGAAGGTAACCTTGGATTCTCAAAGTTCATGTCAGTGGAGTGCAACCTCAGAATGGCACTGCAGGGATGCAAAGGCTTCAATTGTGGGTCTAGTGATATAATGGACTCTATGTCTGTTATCTGGGAAGCCTCAGAGAGGCTCACCACCAGGTTAGTTATGGAATATATATATATATATATATATATATATATATATATACACACATACACACTATATATATATATATACACACATACATATGTATAATATGTATGTATATACACATGTATATGTACACATACACACACGCACGTGCAAATACACACAAATATGTGTGTATATCTATCTCAAAGGCCACCTACTAAATTAGAAGGTGTGGAGAGTGGGCCCTAACAAAACTCCAACTCCTTGAAGCATTAACATAAGTGTTAGCGTAGTGATACTTTTCAAAATATGTGGTTTCGGCAGGATATAAAAAATTGCATACATATATAAAAAGCAATCATTGTATGGATTCCCTAGGCTTAAGGATGCTTTCATCTTTTAAAATTTTAGTTGATTTAAAAAATAGCAGTGGATTTTAAATTATGTATTGAATATAATTTTAGTGGCCATTGTTTTTCTAAATTGATGACTGTAGGGGCGGTCAGGTAGCACAGCAAGTAAGAGCACCGGCTCCAGTGTTGGAACGACCTGGAAATCGAATCCCGGGCTCAGACACTTAGCACCCACCCAGAAACACGTGGCCGTGTAACCTTGAGCAAGTTACTTAACTCTGATTGCTTTAAAAAAAATAAATTCATGACTGTTCTAAAAACCATTTCATATCATTATGGTAATTTAACATTGATTCCACTTCTTGAGTGCACAGTGCTGCTGGAATGGTGTCATTTTATCTTTTAAATTAAAGTTGGTTTTAATTTTAAAACATTCTCACTTTCCTTCATTGCCAATTTGAAGCACGCCCATATCCTGATGACAGCAGTGAATATTGCTTTACCATCCTCAAGTGATCTGAACTCTTCCCCCCCCACACACATACACACTTCTATACCAACCACTACTCCATGGTTTCCTTTGGAACAAATGAAATCAAACTACTGGTTACTAATTTGTGAGTTTCAAAATAACCAACTGATTGAATACATTTAACCTCTTCCTCTTCTCTCAAACAGACTGGCAGGTATAGACAGTTTCAATTATATATGACAGCTGGAGGAAAGTGAAATCTACAACCAGGTACAAACTCCATCAGTTTAAGTCTTCAAAATTCCAAACCTGCTGCTACCCTTGGAGAAAAAAAAAGACTCAAATATTTCATCTCTTTCTCAAGTTTAAACATAAGCCAACAAATAGCAAAATGGTAGGGGCAGGATAGAACAAGAGAAAATATTGTCCCTACCTGGGCTCAGTGATACACAACTGAGAAGGGCACCACCATTGAGCCCATTTGACAATATTCATGATTGCCAGTGAATATATCCTAGATTTTGAATCTTGATTTCTAGTCTGTAATTATAAAACTCAAAAACAGGCTAGTGGGGATGGTGGTGCAGTCTTATATGGGGAAAGGAATTAGAAATCCATTGCTGTTTGCTAACTTGGGAGTTGAGTCCCCTCCAATGTAACCCAATCCATTGTGTAATGAATCTCCAAAGTGCTAATTAAGCATATTTGACCCCAGAGAGAATTTTGACACATCAACATGACTTATGGAAACATTTCTTCCTTGAAGACACACAGAGCATTTGCTTGTCTACTGGGCTCCCATGGGTGGGTTACTTTGAATCATATGATAAGAAAAAAAATGTGGCCAACAAATTTGTAGTTTATTGAAGATAGCTGTCATAAAAATGGACATTTTCATGATGTAAAAGGAGTGGTAGCTGCCATCTAATCAAAGAAGGGATCAGATTCCATATCCCTAGATCACATGATGCTCCAATTTCCAGTATCAGTTTCTATGCCATGTAGAATCATTAGCCAGTAATAAATAATTATTAAATCTTACTATTTCTATGGTGAAAATTATGAGTGAGCACTATATTTCAAAATAAATGTTATGCAACAATCAAGATCAGGCTGAATTCTTAGGGGAGGAGGCATTGGGAAGCCTAAGCAGTCTGCACATTATTAACTCAGAGTCCACAACTGTTAGTATAATTATTGTCATGATGGGTTTTCTAAACAATCTTGGCCCTTATTTTAATTTTCTTCTCCACTCAAATGGGGAGGGCAACCTCATAGAGAGATCCTTAGCATGTCGTAGTTTTAGCTACTTATTTGGCCTTAATTTTAGATCTTATTGTGAGGGTCTAAGTTTAAAGG
Source organism: Petaurus breviceps papuanus (assembly GCF_028583685.1). Classification (NCBI taxonomy): domain Eukaryota; kingdom Metazoa; phylum Chordata; class Mammalia; order Diprotodontia; family Petauridae; genus Petaurus; species Petaurus breviceps. The sequence goes on along the minus strand of NW_027186922.1, from coordinate 93,631 downwards.
AAATCTTACCTAGTCAGTCTATTCCAGAATTCTTTCCTTATACACAGAACATTTTCACTAGTGGACCTTGTGAAGGCTGAAATCTAGTTAGGTCACTTTAAAAAGTCAAATTGTTTGGCTACTTCAATTGGTCAAGCCAGTCAAAACATCCACTGTGGCTTTTGTTTGTAGCCAGAATCTAAATCTGCATAATGCAGAGATCCTTAACCTGGGTTCTGTGAACTTAAAAAAATTGGGGGATAGTATTTCTATATAATTTATTTCCTTTGTAATCATCTGTATTTTATTTTATGCATTTAAAACTATGAGAAGAAATCCATAGACCTCACCAGACTGCCAGTGGGGTGAGGGGAAGTCCATAGCACAGAGAAGGTGAGGAATCCCTGGGGTAAGGAGTTCTTTTGGTTAGGAAGATCTGCACAATTCATGTTTCCCACTCCCTTGTCCAGTTCCTCCACCCTTGTCTTCTCCAAGTTCCCCACTTTCTTCAGACAGTCCTCATAGAGGAATTTTGGATCATTATTTGATCAGAGTATCTATTCACAGTTGATTTTTGCTATAATATTACTGTTTCTGTGTACAATTTCTCCTATTTCTGCTCACTTCACTTTGCATGAGATTATATGTCTTCCCATGTTTTTCTGAAACTTTCTCCTTCATCATTTCTTTTGTTACAGTAGTATTCCATTACATTCATATACTACAACTTGTTTGGCCATTCCTCTGTTGATGGTTAGGGATAGCTCTAATTGTTAGGAAATTGCTGGGGAGGTGGTGGTGGTGTTTATATTTTTGTTTTGTTTTGTTTTGTTTTGAACCTCAAGCTTTAATTTGTCTCTCTGGAGCCAAACAGTGCAAATCTAATCTCTTTTCCACATGACAATCCTTCAAATCCTTCAACCCTGCTATTATGTCCCACTGAGTCATTTCTTCTCCAGGATAAACATTCCCAGTTCTTTAGGTCAATCCACTCATGTCATGGACTTAAGGGTCTTTATATGGGACAATGTCCAGCTTTTCAACTTCCTTCTTTGGGGGGGGGCAATTGGGGTTAAGTGACTTGCCCAAGGTCACACGGCTAGTTTTTGTGTTTAAGTTGTCTGAGGCTGGATTTGAACTCAGGTCCTCCGGACTCCAGGGCTGGTGCTCTATTCACTGCGTCACCTAGCCACCCCTTCAACTTCCTTCTTAAACACTTCCCAGACATGTATAAAATACTGCAAGTGAGGTCTGAATTCCTCATCTCCCTATTTCTTGAAGCTATACCCCAGTAAATAAAGCCCAGGATTTCTTTAGCTTTTTTGGCTGCCACATCACACTGCTGACTCATATTAAGTTTATAGCCCACTGAAACCCTCAGATCTTTTTCAAGTAAGCTGTTGTTTAACTATTTTTCCCCCATCCTATACTTGTGAAGCTGATTTTTAGAAAAAATACTGGAGATGACACAGTAAAGCCTATGTCAGTAAGCTGCTAGCACCTCAATATCTCATTCTGTTTGTTTGATACCTCTGATCAAAATGGCCAGTAGACTAAGTAGAATACCCACATCTCCCTCTGAGCCCTGCAAGATGACCTATTTAGACCTTGTACTTAGCTTCTGAATGGTTCACTCCTTGTCAGTGGGAAGGCTTTTCTCTGATTTGGTTTTAGTTTCTTTGAAGCTGCTTCAGAGGAGTTTGTTTTCTCTGGGCCAGTTTGCCTTTTCTTTTCTTGATTCCTGTGTTTCAAAGGGAATTTTGATTTCCAGAGATGGTGGGGCTGCCAATTTTTCCCAGCCCTGCCAGGATCAAGTGGGATCATTTTATAGCTCTTTGTGTCCTGGAGTTTATTTGCCATATGATTGTTCCTTCAGAGACAGACTGTGTACACAAATTTAAAAAAAAAAGTCCATCCAGTTGATTTCACTTGTATTTAACAGACTCTTGGATCTGACCATAGAATGGACTCATCCATTACATCAAATAGTCCTTCCATTCAAATTTGGAAGTATCATTTTACTATGTGTAGATTGAACCTCTTCTCACACATCTTTCTCCCTTTGTAAGTTAAAACCCAGTGTATTCATTGACCCATGAATTGGCAACTAGGAATTGCTATGCATCTAGAAGAGTCACGGCACTCTTCAAAATAACGCCTTAATACACAAACATTTCCAGAGGAATATCTTCAAGATAAGCAGACTGAAATAAAGGGTTTAAAAAAACATATTTAAATTGGATAATTAAAATGTGGAAAGTCTAAAATAACTCTCTAGTCTGGGGAAAAAAGTTAGAACAATTGGATGAAGTTTAAAAAATAAAATCAAACATTCTCATGTACATGCTATGAAAAATAATTGTGAAATATGCCAGGGAGGAAAATGCATTAATATTGCTATTACAAGTTACAAAAAAGTAGTTGGGAAACTTTTTTAATATCCATAATCTAATGCTGCCATCTAGTGAAAGTTAGTTACTTCCAGTAACAAAAAGGGAAATGCTGAAGGAAGATGGAAAGATAAGATAGATAGATATATCATAACATTCCAATTTCAGAGCTGAAAAAAAAGCTTAATTTGTCAGTGGAAAGATGACATTTTTCTTATGAAACTCTTCAGAAAGCAAAATATTTTTGGACTGGTTTAATAATTGAACAAAGATGTTATTGTTTATCAGGGGCTCTTAACCAGGGACCTGTGGAATTGTTTTAAAAAATGTTTTCATCACTTTATTTCCATGCAGTTTGTTTCCTTTTCAGTCCTACATATTTTATTTTATACATCATTTTTGAAGGCAATTGGGTTAAGTTACTTTCCCACATTCACACAGCTAGTAAGTGTCTGAGGCTGGATTTGAATTCAGGTCCTCCTGACTCCAAGGCTGGTGCTAGCTGCCCCTTATTTTATACATTTTAAAACATTATCCTAAGAAGGGGTTCATAGGCTTCCCCAGACTGCCAGATGGGTCAAGGAAGCAAAAATGGTTAAGAGCTTCTGGTTTTGTAAGACATTATTTTATACCCTGGTTATTTTATGTTTTGACCTCTCTGAAACATTTGACAATTACCCCCTCCATAAGCTCCCTTCTCTTGACTTTCATGAAACTGCATTCTCCTGGTTTTCTACCTGTCTTTCTTCCTACTCCTCCTTGGCCTCTTTCACTTAATTGCCCTTTCTCTTTTACTCTTTAATGGAAGCATTCCTCAAGGCTCTTTCTTATGTCCTCTTTGCCTCCCTCTGGTGAACTCAACTTCTCTGATAGCTTCTTCATTTATATTGTCAACCCCCTTTTCCAACTGGATGTCTCACCTGGATGTCCTGTTAGCAACCTGTCATGTCCAAAACAAACTCATCTTTCCTCAGAAATTTCCTTTTGCTAATTTCCCTATTGATAACGATAACTCCATTTTCCTAGTTACCTGTGCTCATGGGTGGGATCATCTTTGTTTCCTTCCTAGCCTCGGTCTCCATATCAAATGTGTTTCAAAGTCCTTTCTGTACCATTTCTGCAATAGGGATATGGGCTATGATTTCTTTGGTCTAAAGAGAAGGTGGTGGGAACTACCTCTACCAACACAATGAGGAGTTTACCAGCAAAATGACTTGGCCAGGGTCAAACAGCCAGTGTGTGTCAGAGTCAGGACTTGAATCCTAGTCTTCTTGATTCAGAGGCTATCTCTCCATTCACTACATCAGGGGAGTATATAGAAAGTGAGATTAGACTGGTCTTTCTTGCCTTGGTGGGTAATACTAGGTGCAAAGGTGGACAGAGTCAGATTTGGGCTTGGTGGGGGGAGGTAAAACTTGCTAAATATTTGAATTGTCCTGAAAGGACAAGCCTCAGAAGGCTCGCCTTCAAAGGAAGTCATCAAACGAATACTGGATGACCACTTGTTAGGACTGTTTTGGGGGTTCTTTTAGAGGTGCCTATTGGATTAGATGATGTCTGAAAATCCTTCCAACTCTTAAGTATCTGGGATTGTTCCTTCTGCTTCCCTCTTCTCTGCTTGAAGGAATCCTAAGCATCTGGGAAAGTCCTAGTCAAACCCTCCCTCTTTGATGAAAGGTTCTTTGGCTCTTTAGCTTATCCTCCAGAGGCACTGCTTGGCTGAAATTTGAAGGCAATGCATCCAACACAAGATGCTAGCATTTGGGGCAGTAATGTCTACACCTGGACAGCTTCCTCTTCATTAGGACAGAGTGGCCTAGATCAAAGAGGAAATGGCATTTCTGATTGAATTCCGAAGTAGCAGCCTGATAAACAGTTTGATTTCAATCACAACTGCTGAAGAAAAAGTGGTATTTTGATTCTTGCATGTTCCCTAGTACTAAATGCAGCTAGCTAGAATCTAAAAGGAAAAAAAATGTGTGAAACAAACACAGAGAAAGCTTTTGTCTGTTCAATTTGATAATTCAAGCAACAAGCATTATTCAATACCTACTATGTGCCAAGCACGGGAGATATAAAAACAAAAAAAACTCCCTGCCCTCAAGGAGTATATTATGTGCAATACATAGAGAGGGTCTAAGGGATATGCAAATATTAGATATTAAACAGTCTTAGCCCTAATACATGGAGGACAATAACCATAATACAAGAAATAACAGGATAGGTACATGAGAGCTGTTCATGTGAAATGCTAAGTGAGATCTGACAAAGGAACAATTTCAGTGACTGAGGGATTAGGGGACGCTTCATGGAGGAACTGACATTGGTTTTTTTCTTTTTCTTTTAAAATATTTATTAAGATTCTTTAAAATGTTTTTTGATTTGGGGCAGAGTCAAGATGGTGGAGAAGAAACAGGACCTCCCCGCTGCTCTGGCTTCCACCCTCCCCAATCCATGTAAAAAGGGGACTCTAAACAAACTTTGGAACTGCAGAACCCACAAAATGACACAGAGAAGCTAACCTCCCACAGAGGACAGCCCAGCAGGTCGGCAGGAATCCAGCAGAGCACTCTGGGAGCCGAGCCCAGCCCCACGCGGAGGCTTTAGCCCCAGGGCAGGACTGACCAACCACCAGCTGGAGGGACTCCAGATCACCAGCAGCTGTGGCTGTTTCCAGAATTATCAACACATAGATGCTAAGGACAAAGTGAAAGGTCAGTGTAGTATGGACTTTGGGACCCAGTAGTTGGGAGTACATTGGCTTTTGCCCCCAGGGCAAGAAACCACTCGGGGCTGCAGTGCAGCCATGTGGCAGCTTCAGCTCCTGGCCTGCAGAGTGTAGGGGGACCAAGCACCAGTCTGAGGGGTAATCGCTCTTACTTTAACCTGCTTAGATCTGTATTGCAGTCTAGGGTGGAAGTCCTGGGGTGTGTGTCCAGCTTGCCAGAGCATGTGGAGACCTCAGAGAGGGCACCCAACTAATACCTCCAGCAGCTGAGAAAACCCCAGCATTTGGGACGAAAGCTCCCCTGTCTGGTGGCAGAGTCCTACTATGGCAAAGAGCCCAAAAGTCAAGTGACTGAGGGGTGACATGCCCAGGCAAAGGAAACAAAGTAGACACAACATTCCAACATTACACTCCTATTTTGGGGACAAAAAGAAGCAAAGCATGGAACAGGAGGAAAACAGTGAAATCAGAACTCCTGCACCAAAAGCTTCAAAGGAAAATACAAGCTGGTTCCAGGCCATAGAAGACCTAAAGAAGCAGATAAGAGAAGTGGAGGAAAAATTGGGAAGAGAAATGAGAACAATGCAAGAAAATTACAAAATGAGAGTGAATACCCTGACTGAGGAAAATAAAACCTTAAAAAACTGACTAACTTAAATGGCAAAAGAGGCTCAAAAAGGCAATGAGGAGAAGAAGGCCTTAAAAAGCCAAATTTGCCAAATGGAAAAAGAATCTCAAAAGCTCAATGAGGAGAATCATTGCTTCAGAATTAGTTTGGAGCAAATGGAAGGTAGTGACTTTATGAGAAATCAAGATGCTATTAAACAGATCCAAACAAGTGAAAGAATAGAAGGCAATGTGAAATATCTCATTGGGAAAACCACTGACTTGGAAAATAGATCCAGGAGAGATAATTAAAAAATTATTGGACTACCTAAAAGCCATGATAAAAGAAAGAACCTAGAAATCATCCTCCAAGAAATTCTCAAGGAAAACTGCCCTGATGTTTTAGAACCAGAGGGCAAAATAGAGGTTGAAAGAATTCACCAATCACCCTCTGAAAAAGATCCCAAAAAGAAAACTCCTAGGAATATTACAGCCAGGTTCTGAAATTCCCATATCAAGGAGAGAATATTACAAGCAGCCAGGAAGAAACAAGTTGAATATTGTGGAAACACAATCAGGATAACTCAGGATCTGGCAGCTTCAACACTGAGGGATCGAAGGGCTTGGAATATGATATTCTGGAGGGCAAAGGAGCTGGGATTAAAACCAAGAATCACCTACCCAGCAAAACTGAGTATAATGTTTCAGGGGAAAATATGGTCATTCAGTGGAATAGAGGACTTTCAAGCATTCTTGATGAAAAAAGCAGAGTTGAATAGAAAATTTGAAATTCAGATACAAGAAGCAAGGGAAGCATGAGAAGGTAAACAGGGAAAAGAAATCATAAGGAACTTATCAAAGTTGAACTATTAACATTCCTACATGGAAAAATGATTATTGTAACTGAAGAAACTTTTCTCAGTATGAAAACAATTGAAGGGAATAGAAATATATATATGTCTATATCGGAGGGTATACTTGCGTATGAATACATATGTGAATGTGTGTATATATGTTTACAGGTATACATAGAGGGCACAGGACCAATTTAATAGGAAAGGATGATACTTAAAAGGTGAAATTAAGAGGTAAGAGAGGAATATAATGAGAGGAGATGGGGAGAGACAGAATGGGGTGAACTATCTCATATAGAAGAGGCAAGGGAAAATGGTCACAAAGGAGGGGAAGAATAGGAAGGCAAAAGGGAATGGGTCAACCTTATTCTCATTGAATTTGGCTTAGGGAAGGAATGAAATACACACTAAATAGGGTATCTCAACCTACAGGAGAGTAGGGGGTAAGGGGTTGAGAGGGGGGATGATGGAAGGGAGGGCAGGCTGGGGGGGGAGGGAAGTTGGAAGCACCCACTTTTGAAAAGGGATGGGATCAAAGCAGATAATAGAACAAGTGGGAGGTGGGATAGGAGGGAGGGAAATATAGTCAATCTTTTACAATATATCTACTATGTTAATGTTATGCATTAACTACCCATGTACAACCTATTCTTATCTGTTTATTTTCCCAGTAAGGGAAGGGTGGGTGACAAGGGAGGAAGGGAATGAATCTGGAATTCAAAGTTTTAAAATCAAATGTTTAAAATATATATATACAATATTATTAATACTATTTTACATGTAATTGGGAAATAAGATATACAGGCACTGGGGCATAGAGATCCACCATACCGTATTGGAAAAGTCAAAGGGAGTATGGGAGAGAGCAGATTGGAGGAGGGGATATCCTGTGGGACTGCTATTTTGGGGAGATGGGTAGGGTAAAAATGGGGAGAAAATTTGTAACTCAAAATCTGGTGGAAATGAATGATGTAAATCAGAAATTAATAAAGCACTTGAAAAAAAAATTAAGTTTTTTGAGTTCCAAATTTTCTATCTCCCACCCTTCCCCCATTAATTGAGAAGGCAAGCAATATGATGTCAATTTTATATGTGAAATCATGCAAAAGATATTTCCATATTAGCCATGTTGCCCAAAAAGCAAGAAAAAATAAAGTGAAATATTTATTTTTTGGTTTGCACTCAGAGTTCATCAGTTCTCTTTCTGGAGGATGATAGTATTTTTCATCATGAATCCTTTGGAATTGTCTTAGATTATTGTATTGATTAGAATAGCTAAGTCTTTCACAGTTAATGATCATAACAATATTGCTGTTACTATGCACAATGTTCTCCTGGTTCTGCTCACTTTACTCTGCACCAATTCATGTAAAACTTCCCAGGTTTTTCTGAACCCCTCTCATCATTTCTAATAGTACAATAGTATTCCATCACAATCCTATATCACAACTTGTTCAGCCATTGCCCAATTGATGGACATCCCCTCATTTTCCAATTTTTTGCCACCACAAAAAAATTATATATTATATTCTTATATTATATATTATATATATTATAGAGGTCCTTTCCCCTTTTTCTTTGATCTCTTTGGCATACAGTAGTGGTATTTCTGGGTCAAAGGGTATGCACAATTTTTATAGCCCTTTGGGCATAGTTCCAAAATGTTTTCCAGAATGGTTGGACTAGTTCACAAGGGTTTGGCATTTGAGCTGGAATTTAAACAATGTTTCTTTGTTTCTCGGGGTGGGGGGGGGGTGGGGGGGGGTGTTATTCCTGGCATCTAGAGCAAAAAAAGAGGCAGGAACACATGGGGATACATTTTCTTCCAATTGACTTTAATTTGGGGGCTTTGACAGTGTAGAAGAGCACCGAGCACGTGTGTGTGTGTGTGTGTGTGTGTGTGTGTGATGCATGATCCCTACTCTCATGGAGCTTCAGTAGCAGGGGTATGATAGAGATGCCTAATTATAATGCAAAATTGAATATGAGAGAAGCACGAAGTGCTAGCTAAGGGCTGAAGCAAGAAAGGAACATGTGTTTGGTGGGCCAGGAAGGCATCTTATCTGGGCCTTCAAGTATGAATTCAGCAGGCAGAGATGAGGGAATAATGAGGGAAGAAGAACCTGCCACAGTAAAAAAGACACTAGATACAGAGTTAAAAGTATCTTGACTTTAGAAATGAGGCCTTTATCAGAGACATAGGCTGTAAAAATTCTTTCCCAATTTCCCACTTCCCTCTTAATCTTGGTTACTTGAGTCAAATCTATAAGAATACAAGTCATTCCCCAATTGATAAATGGTCAAGGATATGAACAGGCAGTTTTCAGAGGAAGAAATTAAAGATATCTATAAGCATATGAAAAAATGTTCTAAATCACTATTGATTAGAGAAATGCAAATCAAAACAACTCTGAGGTACCACATCTCACCAGTCAGATTGACTAAGATGACAAAACAGGAAAATGACAAATGCTGGAGAGGATGTGGAAAAATTGGAACACTAATGCATTGTTGGTGGAGTTGTGAACTGATCCAGCCTTTCTGGAGAGCAATCTGAAATTATGCCCAAAGGGCTATAAATAATTTCATAACCTTTGACCCAGCAACACCACTTCTAGGGTTGTATCCCAAAGAGATCATAGAAGTGGGAGGAAGACCCATATGTACAAAAATATTTATAGCAGGTCTTTTTATGGTGGCAAACAATTGGAAATTAAGGGGATACTCATCAATTGGGGAATGGCTGAACAAGTTGTGGTATATGAATGTAATGGAATGCTATTATGCTATAAGAAACGAGGAGCAGACGGTCTTCATATTTACCTGGAGAGGCTTATACGAACTGATGCTGAGTGAGAAGAGCAGAGCCAGGAGAAATTTGTACACAATTACAGACACAAGATATGTGTGACAACCAACTTTGATAGACTGGACTCTTCTCAGCAATGCAGGGTTATAAGTCAACCCCAAAAGACTCATGATGGAGAGAGATGTCTACATGCAGAGAAAGAACTAGAAAGAACTGAGTTTGAATCCAGATTGAAGCAAACTACCTGCTCTCTGTCTTTTTCTTGTTTGGCTTTGTTTCCTCTTTCCCATTGTTCATTCCAACCGATACAATCCTTCTTTATAACCTGACTAATGTCTAATGTGAAAGTATTTGCAGATCCTATACTTGATTGTATACCACCATGGGGGTGGGGGAGGGGAGAGAGGGAGAAAAAATTTGAAACTCAAGGAATTGTGGAATTGAATCTTGTAAAATAAAAGTAAACAAACAAATTAATAAAGACCAAAAACATTTTTTTTAATTATCTTGACTTAACTCCTATCTTTCAGAGTGACCTTGGGCAAGGCACTCAACTCCTCTGTGATTTGGTTTTATCATCAGTAAAATAAAGAGATTGACCTAGAGCAGGGTTGCCAGCTCAGATAGAAATGGATCCTTGCTGGCTCCATATTAGCTTAAAAAAAACACAAATTAACATTATTTCTGTTTTATTACACTATTATGTATTTTGTTAAACATCCCTCCCCACGTGCCATTTTAATCTAGTTCTGGGGTACCAGGGATTTTTGCAAGTAGGGAGTTTGGTACTTCTAAGGTCCCTTCCTGTTCTCACACTATAATTCTAGAGAAAATGGATGAGGTAGGTAGACTAGTTTAACTGGATCCCACAGTATTGGATCATAGACTGTATCAGACTGAGATGAGGCTGGAAAATTAGATTTTTTGGCAGCTTGTGGAAAGCCTTGAAAGCTGAGTTAAGGAGTTGCAAGGAGATATTCCAATCACAATCTGAGGACATATGCTTGGAGGATGTAAAACCAAGTTCTTTGACTGTTTTGATGTTGCTTCTGTTAAATGCTCTAAGCTAGGTGGCCCTTTACAAGTTTGTGTTTCTGATTTATCACGTTGTGTGAAACTTGGAGGGATGGCAGAATTGCACACATTTATATGCTCGTTCATTCGTCTTCCCCCCAAAGGAACAAAAGTCTCCTTTTTCCTCTCATCTCTCCAAATCTTGTTCCCTCATATGAGAACATAAGGCAGTTATGAAAACCTTATCTGGAGCCAGTGTGGGATATCTTTGTAATATATTGTGTTTGAACTTTATATTAAAAGTGACTAATGATATCAGAGGATGTATTTCTCTCCACCCACAGGCAATATAATAACCATGTCACTTTTTTAAACTTGACTTTTTCACTGTGACTCAGCCCTGAGCAGGAATTCAGATCAAAGACAGAGAACAATCTCCTTGCCTTTGAGCAGGTCTGCGGCTTATAATAAGAGCTTAAACCATCTCTATATGATTTTATATTTCTTCCCAGAAAAGAGTCAATGACACCCTTTGGGGATTCATTCCAATGTCGAACCTTCATTCTCAGGAAATTCCTGACAGTGGCTTTGAAGCTGATGGTCACTAGTTCCGGCCTTACTGCAGTAACTGCATTTATTGTAAAGGAGCTACTAAATTGCTTCTTGATGTTCTTTTTTTCCAAACCAAAGAATTCCAAGCTCATTTTCTTGTGGGTTTTAATTTACCTCACTCAAACGATCTGTTCCTTGCTTCTGAATTCTGAGTTTTCCATGTTCTACATTATCTCAGAAACAGACACAATACTAGTCATGAGATGACCAGTACTGTCTATAATGGGAGACTTTTATTTTCGCAATCCTTAAATATTTGCCCCATGTTTGCTTTTTGACCACAGTGTTCCCTTGCTAATTTAGAGATCCTATTAGGCTCTGTCTACATCTGGGACTTGAAGGTTGGGTCTGACTGACTGCTTAATTTCATCTAGCCTGTGGCAAGTATTTCTAAAAATACACGTTTTTGCTAGTAACATTTTTAATATTGGTAATAATATTTTCCTACACAAAAGTCCAACTGTGATACCTTATCATGGCAGGAAATTGACCCTGAACTCTTGAAAGCCATACTATATACCAGGCACTGTGCTAGGCACAGGGGATGCAAAGACCAAAAAAAAAAAAGCTCTAGCATTTTCTACTAAGCTAGAATGGCTTTGAATACAGGCCCAGTGATGGACTATGCTAAACTCTGAGAACCAGCCAACTAAATTGCAGAAAAGCTTGTTAGCAGCAAGTTGGCCACCAAATCACTTTTTTTGTCCAGTAAACTCAGGAAATTGATTAAAATATAAAATATCCCATAGTTATATGCTTCCCTTTTCCACTTCTGCAGGCATGGTGACAGACAGAAGCAAAGGAGGCAGATGATGCTTAAAACAACAAGGTTTTATGTTTTCTATGTCTACTAATTTAACTCTTGGTCGCCCATGTGAGATCTTTCTCCAATCACTAATGATTTGATTTACTGTTGGAGAAGCTGAACCATATGCTATATATCCTTGGCATACATGAAATCAGAAGATATAAAGTTGTAGTGAAATGCAAGAACTGGTTATAGTGTCTTCCCAAGGAGGTCAATGAACTTGTGTTTTCATTACTCAAAGGCAATAAGAAACACATTTTCATGGGCTACTCAGTCATCTTGCCTCCCAGTACTCATGGTAGATACATACAAACAGACTAACATGATCTTAGCAGCAGCATATGTGCTGCAGAGGGTGAGAAAGTAGAGAAATTCTATGAAAAAATGATAAGGTCCTAGGAATGAAGTCAATATCTACACTGATCATTGATGACTTCATTGTGAAAGTGGGCAGCAGGGAGAACAACAAAAACATATGTTGAGTGATAAGATTCTAGATCCAGGGGCGGCTAGGTGGCACAGTGAATAGAGCATCAGCCCTGGAGTCAGGAGGACCTGAGTTCAAATACGGCCTCAGACACTTAACACAACCACTAGCCGTGTAACCTTGGGCAAGTCATTTAACCCCAGTTGCCCTCCCAAAAAAAAGCACAAAAAAAGATTCTAGATCCAAAAATGTAAAAAGCCAAAGATTTATGGGCTGTTTAGAAGTTCCACACATATACAGCATGGATCCTTTTTTCTAGAAAAGAGTTAGAAAATACTGGGCATATTTCAATAGTTGGTGGATCTGTGATCTCATAAATTGGGTACTCCCTCCTAGTGTACAGACCACAAATCATCTGTTCTTTCTTATTCTGGGCAACTCTTGGCCACATTCTCTCCTAAATTCTCTCTGAGGGGTCCAGGAAGTGTTCTGGGGCCTCCTTGCTTTTTTATTTTTTATACTGCCTGGGGACCTGTATAACATAAAGGTTGTTCCTCTGTTTTCTCTCACTCTCTCTGGGCCCACCTTCTTTGGAGAAACGGCATAAAGACACCAAACAACATTAACAAATTTATATCTACCTATATCCTACACAGGAAAAGATTGTTACCAAAATCAAAGTCATGTCAGCCTAAGGTATTTGCATGGAGTTAGATCATTGACTGCTTCTAACAAAGGGCAAAATCAATACGAAATTAAAAGAAAGAATAAAGATGAGAAGGAGCTGTGAGTAACAAAGGCAGCTGCAATTGTTTAAACAAGCTGTCACTTTCAAAAAAAATGTGAAATGGGCAAAAGTTAACTCTATTATAATTTTTTAGAGAAGAGACATGGTAGCCATGGTAACGCCAGTTGAGAGTGTATGCTCATTTCAAAATACTCTTCACTTATTCAGTCATTCATTTTTTCATGAATTTATTAAGCACCTACCAATGGGCTAATGTACTGTGCCTACTGCTGGGGGTATACAGACAAAAAAAATAGATACAGTACTTGCCCTCAAGGAGCTTTAATTCTATCAGGGCAAACAACACATACAAATAACATACATAAAGAACAAATCTATGTAAAATGAAAAAATCATTTTGGTGTGGCATCAACTACAACGAGGGTAATCAAGGTACACAGATCTAGAACAAACTCCGTTCCCCCATTAAAGAAGAAGACAATGGAAGGTTATGAGTGTAACCAACAAAAACCAGTTGAACGGGAAGAGAACTTGATGTGATACTGAGGAAAGGCAAATGTTCCCTGATCACTTGTAGGTGAAAACATAAGAATAACAAATATACATGAAATGAAATAGATGTGCTGGCTTTTCTAGAGTGATCAATATTCTTTAGCCAATAATCAGTCCATAAACATTTGTTAAATGTCTACTATGTGCTAGGTATTGTGCCGAGCACTTTCTTTAGTAATGAAAGTAGAATCATTCATTTGGATTCTACCATAATATAACGTGCACCTAATATACTGTGAGAAACTGGGACTTAAAATGAAATTTAAAAAAAAACCTGGGTTTGGTCAAGTATATGCATTAAAATCTGTTTTAGAAACTACTCAGGTAATATTTTTTCACATATCTCAAAGAATCAAAGACTAAAGAAGAATGGAAAAGATTATGGATGACGCTATTATTGAAAAGAGTAATATTTTAATAATTACAATATTAAGTGAAATGATAAAAGTGGATAGTGTTGGACTTGGAGTCAGGAAGACCTGAGTTTAAATCCTGCCTCAGACATTTACTAGCTTTGTGACTTTCTTTTTGTGACCTAGCAAGTCACTCACCCTATCTCAGCCTCTTGTTTCCTCATCTATAAAATGGGGATAATAATAACCCAGGGTTGGTGTGAGAATAAAATGAGATGATGATGATGATGATGATAGTAATAATGGTTGTAGCTGCTTACTTTTATCAACATTAGTAGTAGCAATGATGATAGCTAGCATTTATATAGGGCATTGAAATTTGAAAAATGCTTTATCAATATTATGCCATTTTATCCTTTTAACCCTGGGAGTTAAGGGTTATTATTATCCCTGTTTTCCAGATGAGGGAGCTGAGGTAAATGGTTAAGCGACTTGCCCAGGGTCATGCAGCTAGTAAATGTCAGAGGCAGAGTTTGAACTTGGGTCTTCCTGACTCCAGGCCCAGTGCTCTATCCTATATGACACCTAGATGATTCACATAGAGTGCTTTGCAAACTTTGAAGTGATATATAAATGCTGGTTATTATTATTGCTACTAATTATAATAATGCCAAAAGTGACTGAGAACTACCCCATATGCTTACTGTTTATAAAATTATGTTAAGAATGATCAATTTCATTATCTGTTATAAAAATATGATTTTATACAAAAGGATAGGCTCATCAATATGCAAGTATGGCACACAGAAGATGCTGCCATTTCTATTATTTGTCAGTTAAAAAAAAATTGATGTGGCATAATGAAATGTAGCCTTTGACTCTTCAGAGTGTTTCCCAGTTCAGTGTTAAAGTCAAACACAGCACTTTGCACATAGTAAGTGCTTAATAAATGCAGGGGAAGCTAGGTGGCGCCAGAGTTCACAGAGTGCTGGGCCTCAAGTCAGGAAGACTTATCTTCCTGAGTTCAAATCCAGCCTCAGACACTTACTAGCTGTGTGACCCTGGGCAAGTCACTTAACCATTTACCTCAGTTTCCTCATCTGTAAAATGAGCTCCAGAGGGAAATGGCAAATCACTCCAGTATCTTTGCTGAGAAAACTCCCAGTGGGTCATGAAAAATCAGACATGACTGCATAACAATAACATCCCATTGATTCTAAGTCTTCTCTTCTTTAGTCTAACAGACATCCCCCTTTCTTTTAACTTATACTGATACAACATGAACTTGAGAGTCTTTACCTTCACAGTTGGCCTAGGCTAGACTCTCAGTTATCAATGTCCTTCCTGTGCCCAGAATCGAACATAGTCCCTGAGATGTAATCTGATCAAGGCAGAGTACAACTGGCCTAGCCCTTCCCTAGCCCTGGACACTGGGCCTCCCTTAATACAGTCTCAGATGTCATTTACTTTCTTAGCTGCCTTATCACACTGTTGACTCACAGTAAGCTTGTGGTACACTTAAACCCCGATATCTTTTTCAGATGCATTGCTCCCTAGCCATGTCTCCCCTGTGTTGAACTTGCAAAGTTGATTTTTTAAACCCATGTACAAGATTTTGCATCCATCTCTATTGCATCTCACCTTAATTCCTTTGTGTACTTGGGGATAGATCGTATTGTCTCTTTTCTAGGGAGCAGTTGGAATGATGAATTCTTGGACCATCACCACACTTACAGACCTTGTACTAGTCTATTTTTTTTTTTTTGCTTTTTGGAGGGCAATTGGGGTTAAGTGACTTGCCCAAGGTCACACGGCTAATTTTGTGTTAAGTGTCTGAGGCCAGATTTTAACTGTGGTCCTCCTGACTCCAGGGCCGGTGCTCTATTCACTGCGCCACCTAGCTGCCCCTGTACTAGTCTATTGCAGGGTCATGATCTATGCCAGTGAAGGCAACATTCACACCAACACAATTTCCAGTTCTTGAATTCAGAGGAACTAATTACACTTTCCTACAAATTTGTTTTAACTGTTACCTCTCAGGCAATTGCATTTTAAGCCCTTGTTTTCTGTGATAGAAACACGCAAACTTTGAATTGGATGAGACCTCAGGGGTCACCATGTAGTACAGGAATCCCCTCTATAGCATTGTCAATAAGTGACCATACAGCCTTTGCTTTAAATGACCAGTGAAGGAAGGAGAGCCATCTGCCTGATGACTGAGACAGTTCTACTTTTCAATAACTCTAAATACTAGAACATATTCTCTTCTATCAAGCTGAAATCTGTCTCTGAAACTTTGACCATTCCTCCTAGTTCGGACTTTGATGACAAGCAATGCTAGTCTAATTCAATGACTAGGACAGAGTAATTATTTCTTCCACGTGTGGTTTAGGGATAAGAGTCCATTTCCCTGTATCCAGTAATGGAAGAGGGATGAGCAGCTGCTAGCATGAGAGCCTTGGGGCTAGCAGTCCCTCTTCCCCCCATCCCCACCCCCACTGATTGGGGAACTAATGGAGAAAGTTGGCCCAGGAAATTGTTTGCAGGGCTGTTCGCCTGAACTTAGCACGTCCCATCTTTAGTCAAATTTAGCACACACAAATGCTGAATAATCTGTCATCTCTAGATGGCCTATTTCCATGAAATAAATTCTAGAACTAGTCACAAAGTAATATGATCCCAGGGATTACTTCAAAGACTAAAAAGACTGTGAAGCCTCTAATGCATGGAATGGAAATTGAGGAACAGTGAGGTGTAGTAGTTAGAGTCCTGCACTTGGAGTCGGCTGAACATGGCTTTAAATCAGGCCTCCCACATTGACCTTCTGTGTGCCCCTTCTGGGAAAGGCACTTTGCTTCTCCCTGGCCTCTTTCTTCATCAGTAAAATCAAAGGATGGCATTCGCTGGCATCTCTCTCACCACTAAAGCTATGATCTTCTGAATGGTGCATTTCATGGAAAGATTAGGAAGGGAAAGAACATTTATTTGGCACCGACCATGTACTAGGCACTGTGTCAGGTGCTTTACAAATATTGTCTCATTTAATCCTCACAACAATCCTATGAGGTAGGTATT
Organism: Petaurus breviceps papuanus; assembly: GCF_028583685.1. Taxonomy (NCBI): domain Eukaryota; kingdom Metazoa; phylum Chordata; class Mammalia; order Diprotodontia; family Petauridae; genus Petaurus; species Petaurus breviceps. The sequence continues at coordinate 76,676 of NW_027186922.1, read as the reverse complement.
ATTATGACCCCCATTTTACAGTTGAGGAAACAAAGGCAGAGGCTAAGTGACTTGCCTAGGCTCACATAGTTAGTATGTGACAGAGGCAGGACTTTGAGCTTGGTCTTCTTGACTTCAAGGCTAGTCCTTTATCCATGATGCCTCTCACAAAGTAATATAATGTTTAGGTTATTTTAAATGTGTACTTTCTAGGAATTAGACTGACACCCAGGAGTTCACAAGTGGTATGAGATCACTTGGCTGTCTCCATTTCTTTTGGCTCTACCAGATACTTTGAAATCAAAGCCATTCCCAAGCTGGTGGCTTCACTGAGTTCTCTCAACCCATATTTGCAAATGTTTTAAAATGCACATCTCCAGAATTATAGGAATTTGAGGAACAATGATGTGAAGTCAGGCTTGGTGAAGGTTTGCACCTTTGCCCCTTGTAATTCTGCAAAGTGAATTGTGGACACTTTTCACATTATAGGCAAATCAAATTTAGGAATTTCTGACCTCAGAAGCAAGATTGAATTAAAAGGACAAAACTAAGCAGGCCTCTGGGTGTTCTAGACAGGCACTACTCTCTCCTTTCTCCTGATTCCTTAATAAAGCTTTTCCTATCAGTAAATTTTGCTAACAAGTTCTTATGTTGACATTTTGGGCCCAAGGCTAGAGATTAACACGTGCTGAAATTAAAATTGGTCTGTTTTCTTTTTTTCCAAGCTCCATTTAGGATCTATGAACTCATGGTGTTGCTGATTGGCTTAGATAGATAAAGCCCACTAACCAAATATTGACACACCTGCTCCCCCAGCATTAGAGGTGATGATTATGCTGGGTATCCATTTCTCAGAAGAACATCTTGCCACTAAGTAGATGAAAATGTCATTGTTAAATATGACAAAGCAGAACACAGCTTTTCTTTTCCATAATGGACCAGTATTAGGGCATGGACAAAATGTACAGAATGTGTTGAATAGAACTCAAGCTATTTAAATGTTAAAAAATTGAGACAAGCAGTGACATAATGGGAACTTCTGATTATATCTTTTGCTTTTATTTATCTCTCAGTGGGGAGGTAGCAAGTTACCTGGATGTAAGTTCTTTTGAAATTAGTCTCAGAGCATACTTAAAGACTTTTTGTTCCAATCACAGTTCTGAAGCTCTCAGACATGAAAAATAGACATTGGAGAGAATTTTTCAAATGAAAAGAAAATGGATAAAAAAGAGAAAAAGTTCTGCCTGACTTTGGTATTGTTCAAAACTGGGCAAACTTTTAATATCCATCTTTTGAATCTCTTGGGCAAAAGTAGTCATGCTCACTAGTTTCCTGATTTTATAACTGTTCAAAATAAGAAAGTCACATTCACAAATAAGACAATAAGATAAATACATAAGTAGAGTTTAGGACTAGAAGAGGCTGCTGAAATTTCACCTGAAAAAAGAGAACAAAAACATGGATCTGAACATCTGGAGAAAACAGCAGGAGCCACAGCCCTTACACTGAACATCTGGTGTCTCCAAGCTCATTTTCCTGCCCAGAGGGGACTCTGGGTTTCAGGTTGGGCACCTAGACAAAGGCAAATAGATGAGCATTTTTTTTAAATGAAAAATTAGTATGAATCATTGTTTTATCTAGAAAGAGGTGGGACCCTCAAATACCTCAAATCCCTAGTTAATGTGACAATTAGTTAGTTAAATGTGTCACTTGAACTTTTTTTTATTAGGTTTCCACTGAGGCAGCTAGGTAATTTGCTAGATAGAGTGCTGGGCCTGGAGCCATGCAATGCCAAGCAAAGGCAACTTCCCAAGGTTCAAAATACCAGCATAGGTGCTCTCTATTTTATTCAGTGAAAAATGAAGAACAGAGAAAATCAAAATATAGCATCATTCAAAATACAGCATTCACCAAGTGTAATTCAATAATCTCCAAACCCCTGGACATTATAATTCATTTAGTCAATCCCAAAGACTCTCTTCTAAGTACTACTCCACCCCTAGGCTGTACATTCATTTAGTCCACCACAAAGCCCCTCTTCTCAAATGGAGATTAGTTTCCAATCATAAGTAAAGCACATTCATTTGGTCAATCACAGAGCACAAAAAAGTCAAAAGTTCTGCACCCTTGGATCACAATTGAATCTACCCCAGAGTTACAACAAGCTTAAGCACAGCATTTAATACCCAAAGAGAGGTCTTTTCTTCGTCTTGACCTGAGGCAAGTTCTCAGCAATCCTTGCTCCTGGGGAGACAAAGTTTAGCAAGGCCACAAGATACATTGCCAGTGTCTTCATTAATTCATTCTCACAACACTTCTCAAAGTGAGCCCCAAAACAAAGCCTCCCATCAGGGATTATATAGACTTCTCCTGGGTCAGAGAATGTAACCACCCTCTTGACCTACTGCCCAATCACACAGCATCAAGGTGAGGGCATTCCTGAAAACCAAGCCTCCTGCCACAGGCATGTGACCATGTGACCACATTCAGCCTATTAGGAGGCAGAGTATATTTTCAAATCAAGGAAGGTTCTCCGAGCTTCTTAAGCCTATCAAAGGGCCTAGGGGCAGGGAAGATCTTTAAATTTGCATTTCCATTACAAGCCAGGAAGAACTTGGGTTCTGCTTCTACTCAAATACTTATTAGCTGCATGACTCCGGGCAAGTCACTTAACCTCTGTCTGCCTCAGTTTCCTCAACTGTGAAATCTGTAGCATCTACCATGGAGGATTGTTATAAGGATCAAATAAGATAAACTTTTAGCACAGTCCCTGGCATAGTAGATGCTATGGAAATATTATTGTTATTGTCTTTTTAAATACATTATACCTAATTCCTTTAGTGAGTCTGGAAACCCTGATTCCTTTAGTGAGTGCTGTCTACATCCAGAGAAAGTACTGACATACACACACATACATATATACATACACATACACACACACACACTTGAGTCTAATAGTAGCCATCTCTCAGGTGGGGCAGGGAAGAAAGTTACATGATAACTTTGTTGTGTATTTAACAGGAATAGCTAGTTGTACCTGCAGTTTCAGATGCAATGATTTTTTTTTCTATTCCACTATTATGGAAATGCTTGTTTTATTTCTTAAGTTCAGAATTTTAAAAATAGAGAATGTAATAAAAAGGAGACACACAAGGATGTCAGAGAAATTTCCTAAACATGGCATAGTGGAGAGAGGCTTGGACTTGATGTCAAGAACTCAGTTCATGATGCTGCCTAGCTGTATGACTCAGAGCAGATCACTTCACATTTCTGAGCCTTGGTTTTTTCATCAATAAAATGAGCATAATAATATCTATGGTACCACACAGGCTCAATTTCCATATCACTATCCCCTCAGATACCCTTGAGTTCATTGCACTCAGCTCCCATGCACCTTCATTCCATGTCAGCCACAGTCAAGGATGGCCGTACCCTTGTTCTCACCATCACCAACAAACACTCCATTTTTGTGAGCATGAACTCAGAACTCTAACTTTGTATCCTTCCATCTCATCCTGTGCCTCACTTCTCATAAATCCATTTTTTATCCTTATCATGACTTCTACCCTTCCTCACAGGCCCTTGCTCCCATCCCCTTCCGTGTCCTCCAGAATTCTGCCTCTGACCAGCTCTTCTCCCTCCTTCAGTTTCAGTTTCTCATTACCCATGCCTAGATCTCCCCCATACTAAAAATTAAAAAAAATTAAAAATAAAACTTCTTTGACCTTACTATCCCCACAAGCCATTGCCCTACCTCTTCTTTCTTACACAGTTAACTTCTTAGAAAGAGTTGCCTGTACTTTTTGCTCCCCCTTCCCAATCAAGTTGCAATCCTTTGCTACCTGGCTTTCATGATCCCTTTTTAAAAGAACTTATTGACTAGCTTTCATTCTCAGCCCTGAAACTGCTTTATCCATGGTCCCCAATGAGCTCTTCATTGTGAAATTCAATGACCTCTGCTTAGGCCTTATCCTTCTTGACCTCTCTTCAGTGTTTGACACTGTTGACCCAACCCTCCTTCTGAATACTCCCTCCTCCCTTGTATTTTGTGACATGACTCTGTCTTGGTTCCCTTGGTACCTGTCTGCCTTTTTAGTCTGCTTTGTGGGATCAGCCCCCATGGTATATAAGCTAGGGTATAATCAAGGGCTCTCTCATGGGTCCACTACTCTTCTCTCTCTGTACAGTTGCTGATCTAGTCAGTTCCACCTCTAAGCGGATGACTCCTAAATGCACATCTCTGACTGCCTACTTACCCTTGGGTGTCCCATAGGTGTATGAACTTCAACAAGTCCAAAGCTGATCTAATTCTCTTTCCCTCAAAGCGCATTTTAGGATATTGAAATATCTTCACAATCTGACTCCAGCCCCCTTGCACATTACAATCCAGTCAAAATGGCCTATATTCTGTCTCCACGCCTTTGCAAAGGTTGCAGCCTCCTTCTGAAAATACATTTCTTCCTTCAACGCCTTGGAACTTTAAGCTTCCTTCACTTTCAGCTCTGGTGCTACTCCCTTTAGCTTATTGTTGTTCAGTCATATTTCAGTCATGTCCAACTCATCATGACCCCATTGGGGGTTTTCTTGGCAGAAACACTGCAATGGTTTGCCATTTCCTTCTCTAGTTCGTTTTACAGATGAAGAAACTGAGGCAAACAGGGTTAGTGACTTTCCCAGAGTCATTCTGCTAGTAAGTGCCTGAGGTCAGATTTGAACTCACAAAGGTGAGTCTTCCTGACTCTGGGCCCAGTGCCCTATCCAATCTGTCCCTTTCCTAATTGCTCCTGATTGTCTTTTGTATCCCCCTTTACCCTAGTAGGATGTAAATTCCTTGAGGGCAGAAACTGTCTCACTCACTTTTATATTTGTACCCCAGGGCCTAGAACAGTACTTAGTACCAGGCCTCTTAATAAATCCACCTTGAGTGATTGGAGATATAAAGTCCTTTGCAAATGTTAAATCACTAACCAGCTAAACACTATTTTGGATGTTGCCTCCTAAACCAGATCTAAAGGAAATAGTGATGAACCCAGCGGGTGGTGGCTTTCACTAAAAGAAGACTAACTGGTGCAGAACTGGAAATATTAAATGAAACATAATTGTATCTTATTAGCAGTTATATGGGTGGCCAGTAGGTGGCGTAGTGGATAGTGTTGGACCTAGAGTCAGGAAGACTTATTTTCTTGAGCTCAAATGTGGCCTCAGACACTTACTGGGTGTGTGACCCTGGGCAAGTCACTTCACCCTGTTTGCTCAGTTTCCTCATCTGTGAAATGAGTTAGAGAAAGAAATGGCAAACCACCACAGTATCTTTGCAAAGGAAACCTCAAATGGAGTTATGAAGAGTCCGACACCTGAAATGGCAGAACAATGAATCAGTTGTCTGCGCTATTGATAAGGAATGGTTTGAAATACTATAAACAGTAGCTATAATAAGTAAAACAAAGCTGCAGAAGCAACTATTACAGTGATAATCTATCATTACACAGAAAATGCTCTCCACCTCCAAATAGAGAACTGATGGTCTCAGAATGCTGCAGGTTTTTATTTCCTTTCTTTATTTTCCTTGCCTTTTTTTTTTTTAACATGGCTAATGTGGAAATGTTTTGCATGCCTTCACCTATATAATGAGTAGCATATTTCTTGCCTCCTCAGTGAGTGGGGAAGGAGTTGAGGGAGGGAGACAATTTGGAAAAGAATGTACATTTTTTTTTTAAATAACAAAAAATATTTCTCATTATAGCCACGGAATTTTCTTGTTGGGTTCTACTGAATTATGAGCCAAATTGAGAATTATAGAATCAAACTGTCTTATGGGTCATAATAGCAAAAATAACTTTTCAATGTCCTTATGCAAGATGTATACAACAGGGAAGAGTTCAAATTGCCATAAAAGATTATATAATATGTGAAATTAAAATAGACAAATTAATTCAAACTATATATATATATATATACATATATACATATATATACACATATATGTATATATATACATATATATATATTTGTCTTTTTGAAGGAGGAAAGGCTGGGCAATTGGGGTTAAGTGACTTGCTCAAGGTCGCACAGCTAGTAAGTGTTAAGTGTCTGAGGCCAAATTTGAACTCAGGTCCTCCTGACTCCAGGGAGTCACTGTGCCACCTAGCTGCCTCTCAAACTATATTTTTGTGTTTGTTTCTTTTGGTCCAAACTAGTCATTTCATCAATGTAGAGTACTCCTAGTATGTAAATTACCTCCACTGATACAGATCAGCAACTCATCTGTGTATGATTTATTGACACTGAAAGATTAAATGAGTTGCCCAAGGTCACAAAGCCACTTATGCTTCAAAGGAAGGACTTAAACCCTGGTCTTTCTAACTCTAAGACTGGTCCTCTACCTACATTGCTCTGTACATTGGCCACTGAGTTCAACATGGGATCACAATATCATAGACTTAGAATTGGAATGGAACCTAGAGACCATCTGATTCAGCCCCCTAATTTTACAGATGAGGGAACCGAAGCCCAAAGAGGTTAAGCTCATGACTTGTTCTTTGTAGTAAGTAGGAAAGGACAAAGGTAGATTTGGAACCCAGATCCTTTGACTCTAACCCCAGTATTCTTTCCACTGTAACACTCTGTCCCTCCTAAAGATCATAATGATAATAAGCAAATGGCCAATCAATTCAGTTGTGTCTAACTCTTTGGGATCTCATTTTTCTCTAGCGCCCTCTTTTTTTTTTTTTTACAGATGAGGAACTGAGGCAAACAGACTTAAGTGAGCCCAGGGTCACACAGCTAGTAAGTGTCTAATATCACATTTGAACTCAGCTCTTCCTCACTCCAGGCCCAGTACTCTATCCACTGCACCACCTAGCGGCCATATTAAGCAAATAGTTATACCTATCTACATTTCCAGACAGAGAAATGAGTTCCATCTGCATGGATTTTCTCACTTTCAAAAAGTACAAAGACATAAATTATCTAGTAGGATGACTTGAAACAATCTGTTCATACTCACAAATTAATATTGTATGCATTTCTCTTTTTATAAAATGATTTGCAGAGTTTCCTGTAGGCAAATTTGGTCCTACTTTTGGCAAGAGAAATTGCAAACTTTGGTTGAATGGAAGAATAGTTCAAGTAGCATTACAGAGGAGTTGAAGGGCAGGCTCAGGTTAAGCAAAGTAGAAAGAATGAATGAATGATTCAAATTTAGATGATCAAAAACATTTTTATTAGCACTACGACATAGAGTGTAAGTCATGTCAGACTTGAGCATAAATTCTTTTGACATAAAATTATACTGTTTAATGAAAACAAGCCACAGATGGATGGAAGTCTCTGCTGAATGCTCGACCACCTTCTTGGCATTGCTGGAAAGTTGGTGACAATAAATATAGAGGAAAAAGTAAAGACCTTTCTACTCAATTTTACACATCATTTACTGTACTGGCATTGAGTCCTCCATTAAATGGACATTTTCCAATGTCACTGGGCAGTGTTAAGGAAGCAAAGTTATTTTATAGGTGACCCGAGTTCTTCTAAGTGATTCATGGGCCAATTTGAGGCCTGAATTGGTATTTCTCATTTCTTACACAAATGCTACAAAAGGAATACTTAAAAAAAAACACTTTTTACTAGAATAAAAATATTCCTCCCAGTTCTCTTCTAACTTCACACTGATTCGCAAAACTCAAGGAGACATTCTTCTGGTTTATTCAGAAGTAGAAGAATTCTCTATGGAAGTTAGTAACTGCCTTTCCCAAGGTTATAGAATCTATTAGTCATGACATTTCCACACAAGCGAATACAAATGCTGCACCTTCCAATTCTTCTGTTTTTCCCTCCCCCACCTCCCCTTCATGTCTACACTGCCTTCCCCCTCTCCCCTACTACCCAGGCACAAAACCAGAGAGATAATCTTGGGATACAGGAATGAGAAGGAATAAATGGAAAACTTGAAGTTGTTTGGTTTTTGATGCCATGAATGCATGTTTATTTGTGCTATCATGTATAAAGTGCTCTCGACTACTGTAGTAGCTTGACATATGAGCCAAATTAGATGTGGATCCATACAGGAAAGCAAATGTTCCTTCTTAAATGAGGCATAAACGAGCCGCGGGATAATGATCATTTTTTAAAGCCTTTGCTTTAGACTCACTGAATACTTTTCTATCACCTACCTCTCCAAATAGTCTTTGGAATCAACTTCCTCAGATATTTTTCGTGAAATATAAATGTGTGTATATGTGTTTATGAGTGTATATATATTTATGTATTACACATATAATGTATATAATATGCATGACATGAGAGTGTATATACATATATACACACACATATATTTTACAATCCATTTCAGACCCTTATTAGCTTTGATCCTGGACTTAACCTGAGCCTCAGTTTCCTTACATGCAAAATGGGGATAAAAGTAACATCCACCTCACAGGGTGAGATAATGGATTTATAGTGCTCTGCAGACTTTGGAGTGCTATTATTACTATTATTGTCCCCATTCTTCTTATATTGGGCATCATTCATATAGAAACAGTCTTGGAACGAGGCCAGATCATACTATTATCCTTCTGTGTTTAATGTTTGTTGCATATTGCACAAAAAGACAAAACTAATTGTTTTTTGTGACTTAATTTGGAGAAGATTAAGGTATTTATAAGAATCCCCTTTGTCAAACGATACCACTGTATTCCTAAATTCAAGTGCAGAGCTTCCCATCCCCATTTTTCCTTGGTATATATTTAAGGTGGCAGCCTTGTCGACTTCCAGTGGCATTTTCATGTTGCTGCAGAAAGTTGTAGTTATTGTTATTCTGACCCAGCTCACCACCTTATTATCATTGGGGTGTTGAAGTAGACCTAGTCTGACTAAAGTTCTAAGTAACTCTCCAGTGGTCAGTCAAAGAGATATGGCTTATGGATGGCCCTTAGATTGCCTTTCGAGATACCTTGAATCCACTCTTCAGCTCTCAAGTCTGCAAACCCACATGTGAGTATTTGCATTTGGAAAAGTGGAAAAATGGACATTCATAATGTCAGTGATCTGGGAGAATGTTCAAGAATATTTTTATCTTGTTTCTTTTTTTTATGTCCCTACTATAAGTGCAGTGATTTTTCCCCTTAATTTTAATAGCTATCCTCTGGGTGCCATTATTTTCTACAACACTCTTTATATCATAGCTGATTGGTTTTTGTTGATTCCTTGGAAAATTGCACAGGCAAGTTCTCCCAAAGAACTTGCATTTTAAGTCCCTTTATCATGATAATACCTTAGTTCAAGTCTACACTTATCAAATTGTAATGTATAAGACGTTTTTGTTGTTTTAAACAACAGTTTCAGGGCAAGTTGTTGGTGAGCTGGTTCTGGAAGGGAATGGAACTGAGCAGCCATGGAGTTTATACATACTAATGTCAAAGAGGATTTGAATTCACATTCATTCAATTCAATTCCACCAACATTTGAATGCTTGCTATATGCCAAAAATTAGAAAAATGGAAAGGGAAAGAAATTCAAATCTGGGTTGTAAACATGCTATATATTGCTACTATATGATACCATATACTATGGACATATTATATATTACTATTTGATATCATATACTATGGAAATATTATATTATATCATATTATATATTCCTATTAGATGATATCATATGCTAAGGACATAGTATATGTAGTATATGTTCTTATATGATACCCTAGACCAGGCTTATACAACCTCTCCCATGGGCTACCCAAAATCCTTTGGCATGCTGCAGGTTATTCAGGCCTGCCATATACTATGGACATATTATCTATTGCTATTATATGATATCATTCACTGTGGCCACTTTATATGTTGTTATATGATACCATGGACTATGGATATGTTATATATTGCTTTTATACGATATTATATACTATGGACAGAGGGATAAGGGATATTTTTCACTTAAGTAAATTTTAATTACCAGGTCTTGATAGTGACTTTCATATAATAGATAATAAATAATCATCAGCAGACCTGTGGTTTCTTTGATACAGGTTACTTTCTGGTGAGAAAATCCCCTTTACCAATGCAGGCTGGAAGCTATATATATATACCCCTGAAAGGGTCATAACTCTAGGCTAGAAGGCCAATGCCTTCATTTTTACAGATGAAGAAACTGAGGCTCAGAGAGGTCGTGACTTGTGCATCAGAGACAGGATCTGAACCTAGTTCTTCCTGACTCTAGGTCTAACAGACTATTCCTCTGTATTGCTCATCTCTTAATATACTATATTATCACATATTTGTTTGTTTTATATAGTAAAAGCTATAATTTTGTTATCAAAGTAATTAGCTTCTTAACATAAAAGCTTTATAATCAACAGTAGCATTTTGATTATTTTGTAAATAGATTTGGAGAACAAGGATAATTCTAATAATAAGGAAAAGAAACATTTCTTTTCCAAATCCATTTGCAGTATATTCTTTATTACTATTATTAAAATTATAATTGTATAAATAGATTTCAAGTACATTAATAATAAGAGCCATTTCTTTATAAATTGATCTACAGTATACCAACATTATTTTTATTATTATTAAGAAGCATCATTGTTTTGTCAATTAAACTGATATACATTTTAGATATAGAAATATATCCCAAGGTCCAAAATGTAAATATCTACAATTATCAGTCAAATATTTCTGAGGGAAAAGTGATGTTTTTGTAAATAGCCTTTTTCTAAGAAGACGTTCTATGAACTATAACAGATCACTTGCTCAAAAAGAAGTCCAGCATGGCACTGTTCACGCCATACTAGGGAACGGGCTATTTTTAGTACCCGGCTACATAACTGGGTCAATCTTGGGTAGTTACTCTGGGATTCAGCTCTCTTCTGGAAAATGTGGATAAGGCCTGCTGCTCCCTTGTGCTGCTTGTTTTGAAGGTTTGAGGTAGATAAAAGCAAGATGGCTCCTTGGGAATGATCAGGAAGTTGTGGGGAGGGGGCTAATGACTGAGTTCATTGCCATAAAATGCAGGGATGGATATCTGGATGGTTTGGCAGTTATGATTAGGGAAGCCAAGGGACCCTGAGGAGTAAAGTCTTGGGAACTAGAGAATTTGAAATAAATATCGCAGCTTCTATGGAACACGTTCTAGAAATAACAGTACAACCTTTTTGTAGACCTAAGTTTCTTCTTAGCCTTTAACTAATGGACTTTAAAAAGCTGACATTTCTATAGTACTTTAGGGTTTGCAAAGTGTTTTATGTCCATGATTTCATTTGAGCCTTACAGCAGTCTTTTGAAAGAGGCACTATGGAATGCTATTGTCATCCCCATTTTACTGAGGGGTAAGCAGAGACTCACAGAAGTGAAGGGATTTGCCAGTAAGTATCAGAGACTAAATTAAAACTTGGATCTTCCTGATTCTCTATCCAGTGCTGCTGGTGCTCCACCTAAGGCCCCTGCCTTATGAAGGATGCATTATTTAACTGACTCTGCTACTATTTAATGATAGTCATGTCTATTTGTACAGCAGGTCATCCTTTTCAAAGGGCTACTGCACATCTACTATTCCATGAGCTCTTCACATCATGGAGGACAACTGGACCTTTCTATAACACAACCTTAATTGTCATCCCTATCAGAAACTGAGTCCCAGGCCAAATGTTGTTGATTGTCCTTGGTTCTAGAAGAAGACCATGACATCAGGGAGGTGATGCCATGACATGCAAGTGAATTGGATTTAAGTGAGGGAGGGCTGTACAAAGTCACCAGCCTCACTTTCTTCTCCAGAGCCACCTGGTCGGTCCAGTGGCAAGACAGGGATCAGGACAACTGGAAATGATCCTGGGGCTGACCTGGTATGATTATGCTTACTGTCTAATGCAGAGACTCTTAATCTGGGGTAGCCAAGGGTTCTTTCTCTGAATAGATTTCAGTTGGTGAATTTGGATGGGAAAAATCTTGTTTCTTAATTTTCATTAATCTTTAACTGCAACTTAGCATTTCCTTTAATTATGAATGTAGGCAACGATCCTTAGGGGTTCATAGGCTTTACCAGACTACTGAAGGGTCTGTTACACCAAATGCTCTTATGAGAAGGAAATCAGTGTCCAGCTCCAAGATGGCAGGTAATTTTTACACTCAGTGATGGCATCTATAAGAAGTATGATATAGAGGAATCAAAAGATCTGGGTTTGAACCCTGGTTCTATGACTCAGTAACTGCAGGGCCTTGCTCAAGTCAGTCAGCTCTCTAGGTCTGTTTTCTCATCTGTAAAGTGATTAGAAGAATTTTAAGAATGTTCTGCTCTTAAATCCTATGATCGCATATGGCGCAATACTTCTGGACATGGTCCTCGTTTAGTTTGGTTAACTTTCAGCTTGGTTAGTTTACTTCAAAGTTTGTATAGGCACTGGGGACAATTTAAAGAGAAGAACACAGATGTACTCCATTCCTCAGCCTGAGGTTGAGATCTCCTTTGAGACAAACCACTCACCTCCTGATATCTCAGGACCCTCATTGTGGGACCCTCAGTGTGTTTTGGGGGGAAGAATAACTGGCTTTGTATTTTGAGGACCTTCATGACCCCTGACCCTGTCATCTCCTCTCGTTCTCTTCTTCTAAGAGAAGATTGAAGAGGTCATCTTCTCCATTGTTTGACAATAGAGAGGGTTATTTCATAAGGTTTGCTACACTTCTTAAAGATCAATGTCTACATTTCTCCTTATTTGCTATTAGATTCAAGGGAAAAATCAACTAAATGGGGTGGCTAACCCATTCTGCTGTGATATTTGCCTTTTGTACTAAGTGCTTCTGTAATCTGTTTGGTAAGTGAAATTAATATAGAACTGCTAAATTAATAGCCCCCCTGAGGTTTTACTTTCCTCTGAAGCTGTTTGTCAAAAAGAAAGGACAAAATTAAGGGATTTTGTGCTCCTTGGGGAGTTTTGTGTGTGTACCAGTGTGACAAAGGAATAATGAAGGCTTATCAGGAGAACAAGCATAGAATCTCAGGGTTGGATGAGCAATTAGTGGCCCTTTAGTCTAGCCTTTACCCCAAAAAGAATTCCTGTTGTAACATAAATGATTAGGGCTCATCCAACCTTTGCTTCAACCCTCCCCAAGGCATCCCCTTCATTTTTGGAATTCACATGTTTTTCCTTACCTCAAACCTAAATTCGCTTTTTGCCTTTGAGGGCCAAGCACAAGTCTAATTACCCTCATCCCTAGTGGATTTTCCAGTCTAAACACCTCCAGTTATTATCTGCCTTGTCTTAGCCTCCCTCTGTTAGAAGCTCTCCTTAATATTCATCTACTCTCCCAAGTGGGACAGGTTGTGCCACTCTCCTGCCCACCTAATGCCTTCTCTGTTCACTCTTTGGATCTCTGTATCTCAGGGACCCTCCCCATACTCTGCTTTGTGGGCCAATGTTCCCATTTGCCCATTTTATACCACCCAGTTCCATACAATCATTTGGTTTCAGCCAGCCATGAGAAAACAAACGTCAAGTTCTTATAGGACTACTCTATTCCTGTCAGAAAGTTTAGGAAATAGTTTAGCTTAGCATGTATTTGGCCTCGGTCTTATTCCAACTATTGCTGTTTCATAATGTCTACAGAGATTATTTTTGCAAAAAGGTAAAGCTACTTATTATTTTAACTAATTACTCTGCGAAAGAAATATGTCTCTATTAGCATTATTCTTTTCTTCCTCCTTCACTTGACATTAGATAAAATAATTTTTCTTAGATGAAGTAGTGGCTTATATTATTTACTGTGCACTCAAAAGAATCATTTGAAGGAAGACGGCACATAACAGAAGCAAGATTTTTATACATTGGTCTTTGAAATTCTCTTCCTCCTCACCTCACACAAATTAGCCAAGATGGCAAAAGATAGAAAGATGTTGGAAGGGCTATGGAAGGACATGCACACAAATACACTGTTGATAGAACTGTGAATTGGTCCAACCAATCTGAAAAGCTATCTCGAATTATGCTAAGAAAGTGATAAAATGCCCATGTCCTTTGACCCAAGGATCTCATTATTAGGCATATATATACTTCTGGGTAGTCAAATATAGAAAGTTCCCATATACGAGAAAATATTTATAACAGCACTCTTTATAGTAGCGAAGAACTGAGAACACAGCAGATGCCCATCATAGGGAGAATAGCTGAACAAATGTGGTACATGAACGTGATGGAATATTATTGCACCCCAACAAACAAATATAGAGAAGCATGTGTAGACTTACATGAACTGATTCAAAGTAAGGTAAAACCAAGAAAATAAGGTGTACAACAATAATAACAATGTAAATGTAAAGAACTTGGCAATTCATACCCTCCCTGACAGTGGAAATTATTTCTTGGCCTAGGCAAAGAGAGGAAAAACTAAGTCTCCCTCCCTTCTTTGCAGAGGTGGGGGACCATTAATGTGAAATACTGCACATATTGTCAGACTGCTGTGTTGGTTAATTTTGCTTGTCTGTTTTCTCTCTCTTTTATAAGGGGTAAACTCACTGGGGTTGGATATATTTGGGAATAAAGGTAATATAAAAACAAAAACTCTCTGTAAAATGTTTTAGAAGAAAAATTAAAAAGAGGATTGTATATGATACCACGTATTACCAATATGTAGAGTTTTAAAATTTTTTCCACTTAATAGTATTTATTTTTTTCAGATTACATGTAAAGATCGTTTTCACCATTTACTTTTATAAGATTTTGAGTTCCAAAATTTTTTCTCCCTCCCCTCCTCCAAGCAATCTGATATAGACTATACATATACCACCACATTAAACATATGTCCACATTAATCATGCTGTGAAAAAAAAATAGAACAAAAGAGAAAAACCACAAGAAAGAAAAAAAAAACAATGAAAAAAGAGAAAATAGCATGCTTTGATCTGCATTCAACTCCATAACTCTTTCTCTCATGGTTGACAGCATTTTCCATCATGAGTCTTTTGGAGTTCTCTTAGATCATTGTATTGCTGAGAAGAGCCAAATCATCGAACAGTGTTGATGTTGTTGTGTATAATGTTCTCTGGGTTTTTCTAACTTCACTCAGCATCAGTTCATGTAATGTAAGTCTTTCCAGGTTTTTCTGAAATCTGCCTGCTCATCATTTCTTATAGAACAATAGTATTCCTTTACATACCACAACTTGTTCAACCATTCACCATTTGATAGGCATCCCCACAGTTTTCAAATCTTGGCCACCACAAAAAGAGCTGCTATAAATATTTTTGCACGTGTGGGTCCTTTTTCCCTTTATATGATCTCTTTGGTATTGTTAGATCAAAGGGTTTTTTCACAGTTTTATAGCCCTTTGGGTATAGTTCCAAATTGCTCTCCAGAATGGTTGGATCAGTTCACAACTCCACCAACAGTGCATTAGTGTTCAATTTTCCCACATCTTCTTCAACATTTATCATTTTCATTTTGTGTCCTATTAGCCAGTTGGAGAGATGTGAGGTGCTACCTCAGAGTTGTTTTAATTTGCACTTCTATAATCAATGGTGATATAGAACATTTTTTTTCATATGCTTTAGATCCTATGGATAACTTTAATTTTTTCATCTAAAAACTGCCTGTTCATATCCTTCGGACCATTTATTAATTAGGGATAGAGTTTGTTTTTTTCAAAAGTGAATATTAAATAACATGACAGCTCTGGATTTAATTTGGTTTTTGTTCATGTATTTTAAAATGTTTCATAGACCTTGTTTTCTTTCTTTTTCCCCTCTCTATTGCTATCCACTAACTCCTCACACCCTCCATAAAAGCTTTCCTTTAGTTAAAAAAATGACTAAAACTGAGCAAAGTAAATCAACACATTGTCCATGACTGAATATGTATATCTCATTTTGATCCCTTGTCTACCACCTCTCTGCCAGGAGGCAAGATGAGTACTTTTGAAGTCAGGATTGGTCACTGCATTGATCAGAGTCCTGGTGGCAGAAACACTTTTTAAAGAACTCAGTTATCATTATGCTTTTGATTGATGCAGAAAACAGGCAAATAATTTAAAAGTCCTTTTGCATGCTTGAGTATAAATATGGACTTATACAGTGTTATTCATAGCTTGGGAGTTTTGGGGGGAGTTTTTGGATACTTTTTTGACACTTTTCAAGGGGAAATCATAAATGGCGGGGCATCCAATGTACTTCACCTCCAGTTGAATGGATGTGATGTCAAATGTGTCATTTCTTTGAGGGGTGGTCACAGCAAAATTCCTTATCAGGATCTCCTTAGTAGATTGAAAGCTCCTTAAGGGCAGGGACCAGGCCTCATAGGAATTTGTGTCCTCTTCAGTGCCCTGTACAGTACTGCATTAGATAAAGTAGGCACTCAACAAATGTTTGCTAAATTATAAATGGAAAGTGGCAGAAAGAAATGAATGTGTAGTAGGATTTTTGCCTGACCTACGGTAGGCCCAGGGACCAGAAGAGCACCCTTCAGGAAGAACAAGGAAT
Source organism: Petaurus breviceps papuanus (assembly GCF_028583685.1). Lineage (NCBI taxonomy): Eukaryota > Metazoa > Chordata > Mammalia > Diprotodontia > Petauridae > Petaurus > Petaurus breviceps. Next base: position 60,235 of record NW_027186922.1, on the reverse strand, counting down.
ATTTCTATAGTAACACTGTCCAAGTTGGTTTGTTAGGACATTACTGTAGATCCTAATTAATTTTCAGCATGCATCTCACCAGATGGTATGAAACCAGAATTTAAAGGCATGTTCATTTCTGTGACTTCACAAAAATCTGCTGTGTCTACTAGAAAAGCATTAGTTGAGCTAGTCGGATTTTGACGGCATTGTAATTTATGCCTATCGAAAGTCTGAATTAGCATCAGTGAGCTACAGCTAAGTGCTAAGGTCAGTTGTGCATTTCATACTTCAGCTGCAGAGGAAGAATTTTATTGCTTTTCATAGCCATGCTGCAGTGGGGAAGGTTCGTTATTATGCCACAGACAATTAATTGAGGTACATTACCTAGAAACTTAAAAAGGTCACACACAGAACATAATCGACACCTCATAACCCCTATTACTGATTACTGAAATGCAAATTGGTACTTTCCCCATTTCCTCTAAGTAGCATAACTCTTCTCTAGCCTTGAATTACATTTCCATTTGCTTACACTCTTTAAACTTAAATGCTTAATTTACTCTTTTCAAGTGTCAATCTAACTTTCAAAACTGCATATCCCCATTTCTCTGAAATGCTATCGTGATGAAATTCTATTTGTTATATACACAGATATGGGAGAGGCATGATGAATAGAAATACAGCGTTCTATTTCAATTAACCACTTTTCCCATATGTAACAACCTTTGTATATGAACCCATGGAGGTGGTGGGGGGGAGAAGATTTAGACACAAAGATATACCCCATGTGAATAGGCTAATATGGTGCTCAAGAAGACAGCTACCTTAAGAAATGGTAGAAAACATAAGACAAAAACTGAGACTTTTTTGTACTAGGATTTGGGTTTTTCTTCTTGATTATAAGTACCTGGAAGTTAGAAACTGTGTTTTCTTTCATCCTTGAATCTCTACTACCTGGCACAGTGTAACAAAATATTTGTTGAATGTTGAATGAAAGTAAACCATTCTATTCCTTTGGTCACATAATTTGTTTATCTTTTCCATCTGGATGACAACTTTACAATTTACATTGGTGATTCAGAACATAAAGTGAACCTGATTCTTTCCATTCTACATGGGACAGTACCCCAAAAGTTAAAGGGACAATATGCTGACTGCCTTATTAGTCATAAAAGTCAAGGCTCACTGATTCTGCCAAATTGGTCTCCTTCCTTTGAGAGATGCACTAATATGTGTGTGTATATATATGTATATGTACATATGTATGTATGTACACACACACACACACACACACACACACATGGGCCCCAGAGAAGACAGGAATGCACCTTCAGTTAAACTCATTGAAACAGAATTATAGAGATTATATCTGGTCAGAGTAGAGAATTGCTCAGCCACCTACCCTATAGACTTTAGGAGAATTTGGACTTTTTAAAGCTGCCCTAAAAATCTCTTTCCAAAGAGAGAAAAGAATGAGAATCTGGGGGTAGCCATCAGACTTCAATAAGCATATGGCTAAAGAGTTGAGACTACAACCTCTGAAGAATTCAAGGCTTTTCATCACATAGGGAAAGATTCTTTTTATAGCTCTCATACCTCACACTTAAAGGTTAGGTCCTTGAGGGCATAACTATCCCAGGTTCAAAGTTTTCTATAGGTCCCATACTTCTAAAACTATGGCTCGTGAGTCCTCAGCAAATTAGTAAAATGGGTATGTTGAAAGTTTCTATGTGGGAGATAAAAGTCAAGTTGCATGATATCCCAATTTGGTAATAATATTATTGTATGTTAATAGCCAAATCAATTCATCAACCATTTATTAAGTCCCTATCATTATGGTGGGGATGCAGAAACAAAAAAAAGCCAGCCCCTGCCCTCAATAAGCTTATGCCACTAGAATTTTTTGCATGACTGATCTTAATAGATATTAGTTAGAAATTATAGTTATGTTGAGAAACTTAAAATGCCTACCCAGTTACTAGCTTGATCCCCAGAATCTTAACCTTGGGAAGGACCTCAGAAAACATCTAGTCCAACCTATCGCTGAATGAGAATCCCCCCTTCGATATCCCCAGTGAGGCATCATTGAACCTTTGCTTGCAGACCTCTAGTGGTTTTCTGACTAATGCACTGCTGAAGGATAATAAAACATGGCGTCATAGGTCAGTTAAGATGTCTGAACATTGAACTATGGCCTAACCTCACGGAAAATAATTCCAGCCTATGCTTATATAAACCATTTAAAATGTAGGCTCTTCTCTTCCTCCCAAATTTCCTTTGATGCAGAACTTACTATCTCTTATTTAGGGCATGACTGAAAATGCCCCCAGAAGATGATACATCGAGGAAAAGACGTTAGAGAACATCTAGCAATAAAAAGCCTGTCCCTTTTATCTGGAGACGTGCCATTTTGAAGAGACTTAAGGTCTCCAGTTGAAAGAACTTTTCACTAGGCAGAATTTCATCTCTAAGCATGAGTAAAACATTTGAAATCTAATGATGAAAGGCTTAAGATGAATGAAAGGTAGTATGGCTATTTCTGAAAATATTTTATTTGAAGATGCTGGAGATGGATATAGAAATATCCTGGTAGCAAACAGTGAGCTCTGGCAGAAAAGCAATTGATGGGTGTGTCCATGGTTTTATCTCTTCAAGCCTCAAACTTTTACAGTTCTGCAGCAAATAAAGGTAATGCTCTATATTTGGAGCCCTCAAACAGGAGGGTTGCTGTTACTATGAGGTGAGATGGAAGCATATTCAGGTTCAAAGATTGTAAAATAAAAATAATAAACAAAATGTGCTGAATTTTAAAGAAGGCTTTTAAACTTTTCCCTTAGAGCTTTTTTTCTTAATTTTGTGAGGGTGCTGTTTCCCTCTGTATTCATCACTGTCATGATGTGTGTGTGTGTGTGTTTTGGAGGGGGGGGCACCTAAAATTGTGAAGGAAAACATGAGCCCAGAACATACTTTGAAACCATAATATGCAGAATAATTTGAGATGAATATCAGGGGCAACCACAGGTCCCTAGGCATTTCCAGAAGTGAGTTCAGATTTCTTCAGTCCCACAAAAACATGAAAAAATGCGCAAGAGGGCTATACTTTCCTTAATTTAATTCAACACAAGAGGTATTTATGACTTGAGTGCCCATTATGTGTTAAACACAGGCTTAGGCACTGCAGTTAGAAAGACAAAACGACCTTGTCTCTGCCCTTGGGCTTGGATGGGAAAGACCAGATCATCTCTCCCCTGGACAGTCTGATCAAGGAAGAAAGACACAGGCTTAAAACACAGAAGAAAAGAGGGGCTCTGCCCATCAGCTAGAGTAGTGTGGCATTTCACAATGCACATATTGAACTTTGCTTTTTCCTCTCTCAGAGATGTAGTTTGTATACCCTATACTGAGCAGACAGGGGCCACGTATCTTTTTTTTCCAATAATCACCTCTGACTCTTGCCAGAGTGTGTGGAGGCTTCAGAGAGGGCACCCAACTAATACCTTTGGCAGCTGAGAAAATCCCAGCATTTGGGAGGAAGCTCCCCTGTCTAGTAGCAGAGTCCTACTGTGGCAAAAAGCCCAAAAGTCAATATATAGAATATATATTGGTTATTAAAGATACTGTGGCAACACCAATCCAAAATGGGACGAGCCCTGCCCTGGCCCCTCTGTGCTATCTATATTTAAGTGTAGGGGCATCTCAAGTAAAGAGACTCAAGGAATGTTTCTCTACCCTTGAGGAGAAGTCAGCCCATGAGGGATGGGGAACTCCAAAAGTAGAGGGGGAAGGGATTCTTCAAGACAGGAGGATGGGAAAGGGTAGACCTTAATGCCTCCAAGGTCTAGGATCTTATGACCTCCCCGCTCCACATTCTCACTTGTCATGAATCCCTTAGTGATAGGCAAACTCTTCAAACTTATCCCAGCATTATTCTAAATTACCTACCACATATCCTGGAGCTAGGTTCTGGCACTCAGCCTGTACCAAGAGTTTTGATGGTATGTCCTGGTGCTTATTAGAGATCTGGGGCATAACTGGCAGTTGTGTGCCCCTACAACCTCAGAGGCCCAACTCTTCACCTTTTAGAGCCATTCTCAGGACAACAAAGACATGGTACCATGGGAAAGAAGTAGAGACAACTTCTGCCAGGGGGTGACTCTTCTTGGTCCTAGGCTAGTTCTCCTTGCCTCACCTGGTTCTTCCTGTGAACCCTCAGGGCTTAGATCCCCACCCTTTTTTCTGTCCTGAGTTCCCTTCCCCCAGATCTTTCACAAAAATTACTGTCAGTTGACAATATTTTCTATTCTAACTGTCTGCAAAAACACATAACCCTTTTTAATCCTTTCTATAGGTGTTTGCTCATAAAAACTACAGGGCAGAGTCAAGATGGCTGAGTAGAAACAGGACTTCCACTGGCTCTGGCTTCCACCTCCTCCAATTCATGTAAAAGGTAACTCTGAAGAAACTTTGGAGCTACAGAACCCACAAAATGACACAGAGAAGCTAACCTACTGCTGAGGACAGCCCAGCAGGCTGGCAGGAAGTGGCCACTGCAGCACTATGGGAGTGAAGCAAAGCCCCGCACTATCCCAAGGTTTTAACCTCATGGTGTCCACAACCAGCCGCTGGCTGGAGGGATTTCAGATTACCAGCAGCTGTGGTGGTTTCCAGAATTATCAATACATAGATTGTAAGAACAAAGTGAGAGGTCAGTGCAGTGTGGACTTTGGGATCCAGTAGTTCAGGAGTGTAGTTGGCCTTTGCCGCCAGGGTGAGAAGCTGCCACCTGGCAGCATCAGCTTCTGGCCTGCAGGTTGTAGGGGGACCAAGTGACCAGTCTGAGGTGCAATGGCTCTTGCTTTAGCATGCTTGGATCTGGATTGCTGTCTAGGGTGCAGGTTCTGGGGTGTGCAACCAGCTTGCCAGAGTGTGTGGAGGCTTCAGACAGGGCATCCAACTAATACCTTTGGCAGCTGAGAAAACTCCAGCATTTGGGACGAAGCTCCCTTGTCTGGTAGCAGAGTCCTACTGTGGCAAAAAGCCCAAAAGTCAAGTAATTGAGTGGCAACATGAGCAAATGAAGGAAGCAAAGCAAGCAGAGCAACCCAACTTTACACTCCTATTTTGGTGACAAAAAGGATCAAAGCATGGAACAGGAGGAAGGGAACAAAATCAGAACTCCTGCACCAAAAGTTTCAAAGAAAAATACCAGCTGGTTACAGACCATAGAGGAGCTTAAAAAGGATTTTGAAAACCAAAGAAGAGAAGTGGAGGAAAAATTGGGAAAAGAAATGAGAACAATACAATAAAATTATGAAATAAGAGTCAACAAACTGACTGAAGAAAATAACACTTTAAAAATAGACTAACTCAAATGGCAAAAGAGGCTCAAAAAGGCAATGAGGAGAAGAATGCCTTAAAAAGTCAAATTTGCGAGATGGAAAAAGAATCTCAAAAGATCACTGAAGACAATCATTCCTTCAGAATTAGATTGGAGCAAATGGCAGCTAGTGACTTTATGAGAAATCAAGAAACTATTAAACAGATCCAAACAAATGAAAAAATAGAAGGCAATGTGAAATATCTCATTGGGAAAACCACTGACCTGGAAAATAGAGCCAGGACAGATAATTTGAAAATTATTGGACTACATGAAAACCATGATCAAAAAAAGAACCTAGAAATCACCCTCCAAGAAGTTCTCAAATAAAACTGCCCTGATGTTTTAGAACCAGAGGGCAAAATAGAGGTTGAAGAATCCACCAATCACCTCCTGAAAACGATCCCCAAAAGAAAACTCCTAGGAATGTTATAGCCAGGATCCAGAATTCCCAGATCAAGGAGAAAATATTACAAGCAGACAGGAAGAAACAATTTGAATATTGTGGAAACACAATCAGGATAACACAGGATCTGGCACCGTCCACACTGAGGGATTGAATTGCTTGGAACATGATATTCTGGAGGTCAAAGCATCTAGGATTAAAATCAAGAATCACCTATCCAGCAAAACTGAGTATCATGTTTCAGGGGGAAATATGGTCTTTCAGTGGAATAGAGGACTTTCAAGCATTCTTTTTTTTTTCAAATGCTTTATTAACTTCTGATTTACATCTTTCATTTCCTCCAGATTTTGAGTTGCAAATTTTCTCACCGTTTTTCCCCTACCACCACCCCAAAATAGCAGTCCCACAGGATATTCCCTCCTCCAATCTGCTCTCTCCCATATTTTTTCCCATACCCCTTATGACTTCTCCAGTGGATCTCTATGCCCCAGTGCCTATATATCGTATTTCCCAATTACATGTAAAAAAGTATTAATAATAGAATGTATATATATTTGAATATTTGATTTTAAAACTTTGAATTCCAGATTAATTCCCTTCCTCCCTTGTCACCCACCCTTATTGGGAAGATAAGCAGTTCAGTATAGGTTGTACATATGTAGCTAATGCAAAACAATAACATAGTAGATATATTGTAAAAGACTGACTATATTTCCCTCCTTCCTATCCCACCTCCCATTTGTTCTATTATCTACTTTGATCCTGTTCCTTTTCAAAAGTGGCTGCTTCCCAACTTCCCCCCCCCC
>NW_027186922.1:40267-48664 GCF_028583685.1 Petaurus breviceps papuanus | reverse complement strand
CCCCCCCCAACCTTCCCTCCCTTCCATAATGCCCCCTCTCATCCCCTTCCCCCCCTACTCTCCTGGAGGGTGAGATACCCAATTTAGTGTGTATTTCATTCCCTCCTCAAGCCAAATTCAATGGGAATAAGTTTGTCCCATTCCCTTTTGCCTTCCTATTCTTCCCCTCCATTGTAACCATTTCCCCTTGCCTCTTCTATATGAGATAGTTTACCTCATTCTGTCTCTTTCCATCTCCTCTCATTATAATCCTCTCTCTCCTCTTAATTTCACATTTTAAGTATCATCCCTTCCTGAAAAATTGTTCCTGTGCCCTCTATCTATGTATACCTGTAAACATATATACACACATTCACATATGTATTCATATGCCCATATACCCTCATATATAAACATATGTATGTATGTATATATATATATATATATATATATATATGTTTCTATTCCCTTCAACTACTGAGAAAAGTTTCATAACTTAAAGTTATTGATTTTCCATATAGGAATGTTAATAGTTCAACTTTCATAAGTTCCTTATGATTTCTTTTCCCTGTTTACCTTCCCATGCTTCTCTTGCTTCTTGTATCTGAACGTCAAATTTTCTATGTAGGTCTGATTTTTCAGCAAGAATGCTTGAAAGTCCTCTATTCCACTGAATGACCATATTTTCCCCTGAAAAATGATACTCAGTTTTGCTGGGTAGGTGACTCTTGGTTTTAATCCCAGCTCCTTTGACCTCCAGAATATCATATTCCAAGCCCTTTGATCCCTCAGTGTAGAAGCTGCCAGATCATGCATTATCCTGATTGTGTTTCCACAATATTCAAATTGTTTCTTCCTGGCTGCTTGTAATATTCTCTCCTTAATCTAGGAATTCCAGAACCTGGCTATAACATTCCTAGGAGTTTTCTTTTGGGGATTTTTTTAGGAGGTGATCGGTGGATTCTTTCAACCTCTATTTTGCCCTCTGGTTCTAAAACATCAGAGCAGTTTTATTTGAGAACTTCTTGGAGGATGATTTCAGAGGTTCTTACTTTGATCATGGCTTTCAGGTCGTCCAATAATTTTTAAATTATCTCTCCTGGATCTATTTTCCAGGTCAGTGGTTTTTCCCATGAGATAGTTCACATTGCCTTCTATTCTTTCATTTGTTTGGATCTGTTTAACAGCATCTTGATTTCTCATAAAGTTATTAGCTTCCATTTGCTCCAATCTAGTTCTGAAGCAATGATTCTCCTCATTGAGCTTTTGAGATTCTTTTTCCATCTGGGAAATTCGGCTTTTTAAGGCATTCTTCTCCTCATTGCCTTTTCGAGCCTCTTTTGCCATTTGAGTTAGTCTATTTTTTAAGGTGTTATTTTCTTCACTCAGGCTGTTGACTCATGTTTCATAATTTTCTTGTCTCATTCTCATTCCTCTTTACAATTTTTCCTCCACTTCTCTTATCTGCTTCTTAAGGTCCTCTATGGCCTGTAACCAGCTCGTATTTTCCTTTGTAGCTTTTGGTGCAGGACTTCTGACTTTGCTGTCTTCCTCCTGTTCCATTCTTTACTCCTTTTTGTCCCCAAAATAGGAGTCTAATGTTGGAATCTTCTGTCTGCTTTGTTTCCTTTGCCTGGTCATGTCATCCCTCAGTCACTTGACCCCTAGGCTTTTTGCCACACTAGGACTCTGCCACCAGAAAGGGGAGCTTTTGTCCCAAACGCTGGGGTTTTCTCAGCTGCCAGAGGTATTAGTTGGGTGCCCTCTCTGAGATCTCTACACACTCTGCCAAGCTGGACACACACCCCAGGACCTCCACCCTAGACTGCAATCCAGGTCCAAGCAGGTTAAAGCAAGAGCGATTACCCCTCAGACTATGCTTGGTCCCCCTACACTCTGCAGGCCAGGAGCTGAAGCTGCCATGTGGTGCTGGTTGGCTGTGCTGGCCTCTCAAGCAGCTTCTCGCCCCGGGGTCAAAAGTCACACACTTCCACTTACTGGGTCCCAAAGTCCAGACTGCACTGACCTCTCACTTTGTCCTTCGCATCTATGTGTTGATAATTCTGGAAATGGCCACAGCTGCTGCTGATCTGGAGTCCCTCCGGCCAGTGGCTGGTCAGGCCTGCCCTGGGGCTAAAGCCTCAACATGGGGCTGGGCTCAGCTCCCAGAGCGCTGCGTTGGCCGATTCCTGCCAGCCTTCCGGGCTGTCTTCAGCGGGAGGTTAGCTTCTCTGTGTCATTTTTTGGGTTCTGCAGCTCCAAAGTTTGTTTAGAGTCCCCTTTTTACATGGATTGGGGAAGGTGGAAGCCAGAGCCACAGGGGGGTCCTGCTTCTACCCCGCCATCTTGACTGCACCCCACTTTCAAGCATTCTTGATGAAAAAACCAGAGTGGAATAGAAAATTTGATATTCAGATACAAGAAGCAAGAAAAGCATGAGAAGGTAAACAGGGAAAAGAAATCATAGGGAACTTATCAAATTTGAACTATTTACATCCCTACAAGGAAAAACGATAATTGTAACTTATGAAACTTTTCTCAGTATGAAAATAGTTGAAGGAAATAGAAATATATATATGTATATATATATGTGTGTGTGTCTATATAGGAGGGTATATGCGTCTATGAATACATATGTGAATGTGTGTATATATATGTACAGGTAGAGATAGATAGAGGGCAAGGGACCAATTGAATAAGAAGGGATGACACTTAAAAGGTGAAATTAAGAGGTGGGAGAGGAATATAATGAGAGGAGATGGAAAGAGACAGAATGGGGTAAACTATCTCATATAGAAGAGGCAAGGGAAAATGGTTACAATGGAGGGGAAGAATAGGAAGGCAAAAGGGAAGGGGTCAACCTTATTCTCATTGAATTTGGCTTAGGGAGGGAATGATATACACACAGTATCTAACCCTATAGGTGAGTAGGGGGGAAGGGGATGAGAGGGGGGATAATGGAAGGGAGGGCAGGTTGGAGAGGGGAAGGAAGTTGGAAGCACCTACTTTTGAAAATGGACTGGATCAAAGTAGAGAATAGAACAAGTGGGAGGTGGGATAGGAGGGAGGGAAATATAGTCAGTCTTTTACAATATATCTACCATGTTAATGTTTTGCATTAGCTAAGCATGTACAGTCTATACTGAACTGCTTATCTTCCCAGTAAGGGTGGGTGACAAGGGAGGAAGGGAATTAATCTGGAATTCAAAGTTTTAAAATCAAATGTTTAAAATATATATATATGTATATATGTGTGTGTGTGTATTTTATATATATATATATACTATTATTTATACTATTTTACATGTAACTGGGAAATAAGCTATACCGGCAATGGGGTATAGAGATCCACTGGAAAAGTCAAAAGGGGTATGGGAGAAAACACAGGAGAGAGCAGATTAGAGGAGGGGATATCCTGTGGGACTGCTATTTTGGGGCAGGAGGTAGGGGAAAAATGGGGAGAAAATTTGTAGCTCAAAATCTGGCAGAAATGAATGATGTAAACTAGAAGTTAATAAAGCATTTGATTAAAAAAAACTACAGGGCAACAATGCAAGCAAAGGGAAAATGACCAAGTCTTATGTCATCAGTGCCACTACAAACAAAACTAGTCAGTGCCCTTTCTCAGCTTTCTCTGTTTACCAGCATCTTCTCGTTTTGGCCTAGCCCTACACTTGTCTGTGGTGGATGTTCTACTAGCTCCTTTAAGACCTTGCTCACTGGTATCAGCTGTAGGGCCTCTACAAAAAACCCCTTTTTCATCTGTGGGCTTCAGGCCATTCTGCAATGACATTGCAGCTACTTCCTTCACCCTGTCTTGAGGTTTCTATGCCTCTGCCTCCTTGAAACCCCTTATCCATTTCCCTCTGTCCTGGAAGGCCAACGAAACTCACTCTTTGCTTTTGGACAAGTTGAGATTTGTTTACCTGCTGGGATGGCATCTGGGACGAATCCCTTATGAGCTATGTGCTCCTGCTGCTCTGCTGTGAAAGATGTTTGCTTCACAGCTGATCACCAGAAGGTCCAGGAAGAGACAGATTTGTCTTTCTGTTTCCAAAGCCCCATTCCCTCCTAGTGTACATCCTGCATAATTAGTTTCCTTTGTAATCCTATGTATATTATACATTTAAAGATATTATTCTGAGAAGGGGGTTGGTTGGCTTCCTCTACTGCCAAAGGGATCCAGGACCAAAAATGTTAAGAACCCCAGAATTAGACCCTCATTTTCTTTATCTGTAAAATGGGAATAATGTGCCTGTACTACCTACCACAGAAGCCTTTGCAAAACTTAAAGCATTTGAGAAATATGAGTTGTTAGGTGCTGCATACACTTGGGTGTTCTTAAGCAGGGCTCAGCAGGGCCAGGTGTCACCTCAACCAGCCAAAGAACCATAGAGAAGTAACTACATCTCCTTCTCCCTACCACCACCAAGGGAATGAAGGGACATACACAGGAAAAGACACATATCAAGATTAGGGAAAGACAGGCTGATATGTGGAGAGCTCATAGATCTGGAGCTGGAAGGGACCTTGGAGACCATCAAAGTTTAGTCTCCCCCTCATGCTTTAAGAGAAGAACTGAGAGGAAGGTACTTGCCCAAGATTACACAAATAGCAAATGTCAGAATCGGGATTTGAACTCAGGTCCTTAGACTTCAAATGCAGTGCTCTTCCTTGTGCTTTCTCTTAAAATAACCCTTTTTCGGGGGGCAGCCAGGTAGCACAGTGAGTAAGAGCACTGGCCCCAGTGTTGGGAAGACCTGGGGATCGAATCTGGTCTCAGACACTTAGCACCCACCCAGAAACACCTGGTCATGTAACCTTGAGCAAGTTACTTAACTCCAATTGCTTTAAAAAACATAACCCTTTTCCAGGGAGCCTGCCACTAGAATTCCAGGGGAGCTGAAATGGGCTGCTACTAGTCTATATAGACTTCAGCATGTGTGTGTGTATGTATGTGTGTGTGTGTGTATCCATGTGTGCCTCTCTATGTTCCTAATTTTCCCCTCAACTCTTGATTGCAGATCACTTATCTAATTGTTATCTGTGTCAGGCTTCCTTCCTGGGTGAAGTTATTTCAGAAATGACATTTTACTGTTAAAAGTTGTGATGAACCGATGTTTGAGCAGCAGCATATATGAGTACCAAATTCGGTTATTTTTAAAAAGCAGGATCAGCTTGGCTCATCGAGGTATCAGATGGACCAGCTGAAGGACACTGACACCAGATATTTCTCCATAGCAAGTGGGAGCAGCATGTGAGCTGACCAGACCCCCTTTCATCTGCCATGGGGAAGGGGACACTGAAATCTCACCTAAATCCTCATTGCCTGGGAAGAGTGCTTTGAACTTTGAACTTGATAGCTTTGAACTTCCCTTCACCTTGAAATCACAAGGAGTTTTGAACTCTTCAAAGAGCTTGTGTTCACCTCCAATTTGTGCATGTGAGGAAAAAGTTCTCATTAGGCCCAATACATTTCTGCTTAGATCTTTTCAGTGACATTCAGTGCTCATATGCCCTTGCATCAGCAGTCAAATGTTAAAAGAAAAGGGAATCAAGTAAATGGTCATCTACTTCCTCTTCTCAAAACCCTCAAAGACTGGTCCTGCCTCTCATGGACACTATTCCTTCTCCTCAGCATTACCCCACCCCAAAACATACTTTACAGCAACCCTATATATGACCTTATATATGTTGTTTTCTCCCATTAGAATATAAGCTCATGGAAGGCAGGGACTGTCTTATTTGCGTTTATATCCCTAGCGCTTAGCACAATGCCTGTTTAAATACTCTGTCTGTCTCTCTGTCTCTCTCTCTCTCTGTCTCCCTGTCTCCTCTGTCTCTCTCTGTATCTCTGTGTAAGGGTTATGGGATTTAAAGATCTTCCATGACCCATTGGACTTGCTGACGTGGCAGGAAGGGGCGGAGCAAGAGGAAGCGAAAGCCAAACTAGAGTTCCTGCGGTGGCTGGCGGTGGTGGCGATGGCGGCAGCAGCAGCAGCAGAGGCAGCAGCAGCGCGAAGCCCTTTTTGAGTTAGCCAGAATTTCTGCTAAGGACTCCTGCTGAGGACTGCCAGGGGCCGGAGCTGCTGGTTGCTGTGAGTGGGGAGAGGAGGACCTTTGCCTGAGGTAGCCTGTTCTGTTTTAAAGGCTTGAAAATGTGGGTGCTTTCTACTTTATCTACCTGTGCCAATGTCATAACTACTCTGATGGCTTTCACTTTCTGGTTTTGGGACTCAGTCTTTTGGTATCTTAATAAATTTTCTAGTTTATTCCCTCATATGGCAAGCATGACGTATTTTATCAGCATATCTGTAATCTCCATAGGCATTGTGAATATGGCATTGCTGATACACTCTGTTTCTCTCTGTCTCTCACTGTCTTCTCTCTCTCTGTCCTGGTTCTGATTTAGTCTTGGAGTAATTAGTACAAGACATCCACTCCAATTTGTAGGTTATTCCAGACTGGGAAGAGGCTGGAGTGATTCTGAAAGCAATCTGAGGATATAAATCACTTCCAAAATGGATGCAAGGAAAGTGTTGGGGAGGAAGGGAATATTTATATAGTGCCTACTATGTGCAAGGCCCTGTGCTAAGTGCTTTATGAATATTATCTCATAATTCCAAGTTCTTGATTGTCCCAGAATCAAACCCAAGCCGCTGGGACACAACTTACCCAGCTTGCTAAGGTTCTCTAGTCCAGGGTTAGCCTGAATGGAGCCAGAGCTCATGGACCCACAGAGAGGAGTCAGAGTAGCGCTGTCTCGGAGCAAAAGGCTGTTGGCCTCATCTATTTCCAATCCTCTTGGTACATCACCATTCTATCTCTTTATTCAATGTTTGTCTGTTTTCACAGAGGAACTCATATTAGCTAGATTAAACCAATGTCACCTGCACCAAATTCTAATTAGTTTGGGGTTAACAGTGTCTAATGGAAAAAATAATGAAATTTTAAAAAGTAATATTGTTTTCTCCTTTTCCTCTCATTAGCTGGCATGCTGAGTTGCTTCTGAACAGAAACCAATAGTACTTATGGGTTCAATTCATTATTGAATTACTTTGATGCTAATCTAATTGTGTAACACTGTCTCCTAAGCCAAAAAGAGGAAAAGGGGAAACAAAAGAAAACAAATACATATAGTTTGAAAAGCATCATAAACAAATTTGACAACCGACTGCTGGAAAAGCCACGTGAGCATACATGGGCAGGGAAGGTAGTCCTGGTGCATGCAACCTGGAAGTAAGGTCATGGGGGAAGGGGCTTTTCAGGAAGTTCACCCAAGCTTAGGTTACATCAGTCAAAACGTGCTGGGGGCATGGGATGATGAAAACAATGGGATATTGACCCATTCAAGTCAGAGGACCTGGTTTTAAATGCTGGCTCTGCTATTTATATTTTGTGGTTTTGAACAGGACACTTCTCCTTTCTGGTCCTCACTTCCTCATTGTCAAATGGTGAGGAAATACCAGATGACCTCTAAGGTCCTTGTCAGCTCTAAATCTGTGATCCCATGATCCTTAGTTGAGTGTCCAGAGAATTCCCCTGATGTCTGCCATGGCCACTTACATCTGGATAGTGTTCCACCTCTGGATTCTACCTTTTTAGAGGAGCAGTCTATCTATGATGAGGGGGTATGATCCGCAATCCCCCACATCCAAGAAGAAAACCAGAAATGAAGATTGACTCCAGAACTCAGATGCTCTACTAAAATGTAACCTGGATATTGGAAGGAAGGGATTTAAGGAAAGAAAACCAGATAATTAGCATATGCAGTTTAATTAAACCTGAACAGATCTCACCTTTGACAAATCCACTTTAAAATATTGTGCTTCATGGCACTGGGAGCTATGTTCAGTAGCTTTGGACCTTTAGCTGATGACAGCATCAGCAGTTGGGAGTCTTTTTCAACTAATTGAATCAATCCTCCCTTGCTCCAGTTGGCAAGAGAGAAGCACATCGACTTTGGGAAACAGAAGGAGTTGTTTTGTTCCTTAGTTTAAAAAAACACATGCTTTCTGCTTCCTTCTCCCAGCCACAATCACAATCACAAGCCTTCTGCTCTCTCTCTTAGAGCTTAGAGGTCTCAGACATGAAATTTTTAATAATTCAATTACAACATGTGAAAAAAATTTCTCCTAATGGACAAACTCATTGACAGAGAAAGAAATATACATTTCTATTTAGACTCACTCAAGGGAGTAAAGGGACAGGTTTGTTCAAAATTTAAAATACTCTTCAGACTTTCTTTGCCTTTCTCCTTTCTCTTCCTTCCTCCTTCTCTTCTTTCCTCCTTCTCTTCTCTTCCTTCATTTATCCATTCTCTTCCTTTCCTCCCTCCCTCCTTCCTTCCCTTCCTCCCACCCTCCTTTCTTTCCTTCCTTCCTTCCTTCCTTCCTTCCTTCCTTCCTTCCTTCCTTC